>NW_012267255.1:10947622-10953543 GCF_000151885.1 Dipodomys ordii
CCCCCCACCCCGAATTCTCTAATTACTGACATTTGGTATGCTAATCCTAAACCCCAAGAAGGTGAGGAGACCGTGCCACACACAGACCAACCTTAAGCCTGGCCCCCAAAGCCCTAAGGGAATAAAGCAAACAGACTCCCAGGACTGGAAAAAGCTAGGCATAAAACCCAAGCCCTCTCTGAAGGACTTCTGGTCTGATGACGGAGCCCACCAGGCCTGGGGAAGTACACTTTGTAGCAGGCAGCAAAGAAAATAAAACGAAGTAAAAGTAAAAGGCCAAGTCCGAATGTGGAGGAAGCCCGAACTACACCATCCGAGGCTGCCTCTCTGACTCACCCGCTGGTTATGTAAACCCTGAAGGCTAATGTCCCCTTCTGTTAAAGCAGTGACCATCAATCCCCGCGGCCAGGCTGCTGAGGACTGGCAGAGTTCAGGCGAGAGCCTGGCAAGGGCCAGCCTATAGCAGGCACACAGGCTCCATCACAAAAGCTGCTGTTATACTATGTGGGGAGCTATTCGAACAGGGTAATTAGCATTTTAAATATGTTTACTTCTGACTCTTTTTCCTAGTGGTTTTTCCTAGCCTCAGAAAGGGACAAGTTCATGCACAGCCCTGAAAGAAAGAATAAAGTAAAAGTGATCTGGAGCTGAATGTGTGTGATTAACCACATTTCCCACTGCCTGCACTTGCCAAGAAGCTTGAAGCCAAATTTCAAACTTTCCTAACCACCACATTAACCCCCCACGGCCAACTGCCCTCTTCCGTTCTCCCTTGTACTTCCGCCGCACACGACTGTGTTCAAAGGCCATCTCAAATCCTCTTTGAAAGAAGCCCAGAAGCACATTTATGGAATGAAGGAGGGTGATGGGCTTGCTGGTGGGCGGAGCCTCCTGGTCCTACCCACTCAGGAAGACTCCACCTCCCTTCCAATGTCCAATCAAGTACCTAAACGTCAATGCTCCAGTTCTCTGGGCTTGTGTCTTGGCTAACTAGGGGTTTTCCCCCCTCCCCCCAGCAGCTTTTCATGATAAACACACACACACATACATACATACACACACACACACACACACACACACACACACACACACCACTAGCACTACCACATAAAAGTAGATATCAAGTAAAATGAGATAGGAAACCAAATAGCTGCCATTCTAGCCACTAATGAAAGCATGTTACTGTAAACAGGCCTCTCTCAGACAGCAGGAAACACCCAAGGCACCAGGAAGAGAACCTGAGTCTTGACATCATTCAAAGGCCACTAGGAGCTGGGCTTTTTTGTTGTTGTTGTTTTCTACAATGAAAAAGATAATAACGGTTCCTGCTTATTCTACAAGAAAAGCTGATCTCTTCTCTGGGGGCTGTTTACCCTCTTCTGCCCTCCCTGTACATAAAGTGTCTTTTTCAATTGTCTCTCCACTTTCAAGGCTGTTGTTTCTGAAACCTATGATTGTACCTGAGAGGTGTGGTCTCATGAGAAATGGAAAGGCCAGGTCTGCCTATCCTGTTCCCAGGAGGCAGCCAATGGAGAGTGGTGATCTGGGAGAGAATTTGGAGATGGCAGTAACAGTTGCCTGGCTATGACAATTGTTTATCCTGTGTCCCCAGATCCTGTCAACCTGTTGCAATGACTTTCAGGTGTAGTCTCTGTCACCTCCTCTAAGAGCCTTCTTCAGCGAAAGGAGGAGAAGACCCCTGGAGGTAAACCTTAGTAAATGTGAGAGAGAGGATCGTTTATCATTCAGCTTGTTTTATGCACTAAGGATAGAACCCAAGACTGTATGTGTGCTAAGCGGGTGTTCTTTCACTGAGTCATATTCTCAGTACCCCCAAGTTTTTCAAGACAAGGTCTTGCTAAGTTTCACACTGACTTCAAACTTACTGTGTAACTCAGGCTGGCCCCAAACTTGTTGTTTTCCTGCGTGGGCCTCCAGAATAGCTGGGAATACAGGTGTGTATCACCACATCTAGTTTTACCATAGATGACATTGCTGACCCAGCACCACGCACGGGCCAAGGGGGACATGGGGTCGACTGAACAATCCCCTCACTCATTCAAGGATGACATTATATGTTGGTGGTGGTGCTTTGATGGCGTTTGAGCTCCAGGCCTCACATTTTCTCTCCCTTAGTGGTTTTTTTTTTTTTTGGGTCCGGTCGTGGGGCCTGAACTCTTGGCTGTCCCTCAGCTCTTCAGCTCAAGGCTAGCACTCTACCACTTGAGCCACAGTGCCACTTCCGGCTTTTTTTTCTGCTTATGTGGTGCTGAGGAATCGAACCCAGGGCCTCAAGCATGCAAGGCGAGCGCTCTACCACTGAGCAAACTTCCCAGCCCCTCCCTTAATGTTTTTATTCAAGGCTGGAGCTCTACCACTGAGTCACACCTCCACTTCTGGCTCTTTGGTGGCTAACTGGAGATAAAAGTCTCGGACTTTTTTTTTTTTGCCTGGGCTGGCTTCAAACTGTGATCCTCAGATCACAGCTTCCTGAGTCACTAGGATTACAGGTGTGAGCCACTGGTGCCCAGCAAGGATGACATTATGGAAAAAGCTAGGTACAACTTAGAGCCAATAGGATAATTCTTTTGCTAATTTGAGAGAAGCATATATGAAACATATAACCAAGGTACATTTTTCATTTAAAAAAAATCTACCTTATATATTTGGTAAAGATTACACAAAGGCTGCCGCTACCCCACTCACTTCAACCCCTATGTAGGTCAGCTATTATTAAAAATAACACTGCCTTAACTATAAAAATCATGTTCTCCATTAAGATAACAGAAAGAGTCCAGTGAGTTTAGGTTAGAGGAGGAAGCAATTTGAGTATTAAAAAAAAAAAAAGTAAACTGAGCCAAAGTCAATTTTATGAGCTAATTAGAATATTGGCAGGTTGAATAACTTTTTTTTTTTTTTTGTCAGTCGTGGGGCCTGAACTCAAGGCACGCGCTCTACCACTTGAGCCACAGTGCCACTTCCAGCTTTTTCTGCTTATGTGGTGCTGAGGAATCGAACCCAGGGCCTCATCCATGCAAGGCAAGCACTCTACCACTGAGCCACTTTCCCAGCCCCTTGAAGAACTTTTTATAAATAGCTTTCTTTATTGAAATATAATTTACATGTCATCAAATTTACCCCCCCTTAAATTATAACTCAGCCATTTTTTGTATATATGCAGGGTTTTGCAGCCATCACCACAATCTAATTTTAGGATATTTTTACCCCAACATAACTAAAAAGCCCAAGTACCATGAGTAATTAGCCCAATTCCTTCTTTTACCACCCAGACCTAAGCCAGCACTCATCTTCCCGTTTCTATAAATTTGTACACTTTAGATTTTTCATCTAAAAAAAGAACTATAGCCAGGCACTAGTGGCTCATGCCTGTAATCTCAGCTAAGGCTGAGATCGATACAAAGCCAGCCCAAGCAGACAAATCTAAGAGACTCTGATCTCCAATTAACCACCAAAAAGCTGATGTGTACCTGTGGCTCAAGTTATAGAGTGCCAGCCATGAACAAAAATGCTAAGGCATAGCACAAGGCCCTGAGTTCAAGCTCCAGTACCAGGGGGGAAAAATAGTTATAAAGTATATGGTCTCCTGGGTCTATCTATCTTTATCTAGTGTAAAACTATTAAGTTTTGAGTTTCATCCATGTTTTCTAGCATGTATTAGTACTCCGGTCATTTTTCTTATCAAATAATATGGACATGTATGCTACATTTCACTTATATATGGCAGACATTCAAGCTGTTTCTACTTCTTGGGTATTATGAATGATGCTGGCATGAATATTCATGAACAAGTTTTTAGTTGCATTCTCATTTCTGTTGGGCAGACACCCAGGAGCAGAATTGCTCAGCCATGCCCCAAATGATTTTTCAAAACTGTTTACCCAGCTGTAGTCATATACTACCATGATCATTGATGAAGAGGGGGAGAGGTATTTAATAATTCTCTATCCTGTCTTGCCAAAGCCCACTAAAGGAAAGCATTTCAGGGCTAGATTAAATCTCCCAAATCAATTATTCCAAGTATTCTCTCCAAGTATTTCAAAGATCAGTTATTATCAAAATCTCAGAATTTACACACACACACACACACACACACACACACACACACACATCACAAATCATTTCAAAGTTAAATTATCCCAACATGTTTTTGAACAGGACTGAACTATACCTATCCGATCCTTAAAGGCCACCAAAGAAGGAAATAACCCAATTTCTCTCCATTGCCTGTTCTCAGAAAACTATATACTATAAACTAGGTTTAAACTATACAGATGCTACACAGATCCTGAGGGAGAACAGGTGGAGGTTTTCAAACAAGTTTGGGATTGTATTCCATGGTCCTCTTCTCTTCCCACTGAGCAGACTCCATGCCTTCCTGCAGGCTAAATTTATGAGCCTCACTCAGTATTGCTATGTCCTAAAATGAATTCCATTTGGATCTAACACAGTCACCAGAAGTGTGGGAGAATTCTGCCATCACTCCTTGAAGTCTTTTTTCTTTTGCTCCAGTCATCTTGCTGAGTCTATTTTCAGAGTCAACAACAGTACCACACAATTTAACATCAAGAATTTTTTGGCTGTTGCTGTTTCTGTAACAGCTCGGACATTCTTTTCCTTCACGATCCTTCTCTAAGAGTAGCATATGTAAAATGAGTAATTATTACTATGAAGAATTGCTAGAGTCAGCACCTCCTCAAAGGAATTACATTTCCTCCTCTCCCTTCCTCCCTCCCCTCCACCACAAACTCTCACCCATAAGTTAAGAATTAAAGACACATTACTGGGATAAAGAAATCTGACCTGAAATATGTGTTACGGCAACTATGGCAAACTACCAAGAGTATTAACAATAATTTCCAATGGGACTGAAAAGGTTAGATGATCTGTCTTTGAAATGAGCCAACTCTGCACACTTTCACAAAATTAAAATCAGTTTGCTTTTCCTCCTTGATTCTTTGTGCCTCTCCTATTCCTAGGATACCCCTGCCCCGCCAAGAAAAGAGGAAAAAAAAAAAGGACAGGGTCCTTGAGAAGCATAAGCAAGTGGTTCTAGAAATTTACTTTCTTAATGAGGAGAAAGCTCAAAGATAAATTCCATTCCACATTCAGTTCCCTGTATTTCACAGTGAACAGGATTTTCTGTGATTTCTTTCTTCCTGGAGAGAGGGGGGGTGGGGGGGAGAGAGAGAGGGAGAGAGAGCACCTGAGCAATAGGTAACACCTCTGACACACAGACACTAAAAGAAACAGTATAAATAACAACTGTGTGGCATTTGGTGAGAAAAATTCATTCTCTTCGAAGAAGCAAGATGACCATTCATGCATAATCTAGGCCACTTTTGAGACATAGTAAAGAAGAGGTCATTTCTTTCCAAGGGTGATGATCATGGGCAAGTAAGTGATCTTTGTACTTGTCTGATCATCTGTAAAATGAACATAATGAGAGGAATTTATATAGTCACCAGGCACTGGTGACTCACACCTGGAAGCACAGCTACTCAGGTGGCTGAGATCTGAGAAGAGCAGTTTGAAGCCAGCCAAGCAAAAAAGGTCTGTGAGACTGACTCACTCAGCTCCACTAAACTACCAAAAGAGTCAAATGTGGAACTGTAGCTCAAGTGGTAGAGCACTAGCCTTGAGCAAAAGCATCTCAAGACATGGTGCTCAGGACCTGAGTTCAAGCCCTAAGACCAACACAAGAAAGAAAGAGAAAAAGGGAGAAAAAGAGAGGGGAAGGGAGGGAGGGGGGGAAAAAGGAAAGAGAGACAAAGGAAAGAGGAAAACAAACAAAAGAAAGAGTAAGGGAGATAAAGAAAGAGAGAAACAAAGAAGGAAAGGAAGGAAGGAAGGAAGGAAGGAAGGAAGGAAGGAAGGAAGGAAGGAAGGAAGGAAGGAAGGAA
>NW_012267255.1:10958238-11017025 GCF_000151885.1 Dipodomys ordii
GCTCTTACACAGAGGAAAACATGAAGCTATGCTAAAAAAAAAAAAAAAAAAGAAATAACTGGGTATGTACGTGCACAGAACCCAGAATGTACCTATGGAATCAAACAAACAAAACCATAAAAAGAGCAGAAAAATAAATAAGCCTTAAGAAAAAAAAAAACTATAATCAGGTGCCCAGTGGTTCTCGCCTGTCATCCTAGCTACTCAGGAGGATGAGATCTGAGGATCTCGGCTCAAAGCCAGCCCGGGCAGGAAAGTCCGTGAGACTCTTATCTCCAATAAACCACACAGAAAACCGGAAGTGGTTGCTGGCACCTAGCTGAGTGATCTCAAGGTGAAGCTCCAGGCCTCCAAGACCCACACAGCCCTTCCACAGCTCCTCCCCATCTCGCCTCCCGGGGCTTGCTGGCTGTGTTTCAGCCATGCTCCCTGAAGCTCAGACCTGCCAGGTGTCTCTCAACACCAACTGTTCTCCTTTTTGCTCCAACTATTAGTCAGGCACATGGCCAGCCAAAATGCAATCTAAGATACAGTCACGTGACCCAAAACACCAAGACTATAAAAGACACATAAGAATGGAACAAGCCCCACCCAGTGGCTCATACCTGTAGTCTCGACTACTATGGAGGCTGAGAGCTGAGGACTGAAGTTCAAAGCCAGCCTGGGCAAACAAATCAGACTCTTAGCTCAAAAAAGCTGTAAGTGGCCAGGCGCTTGTGGCTTACGCCTGTAATCCTAGCTACTCAGGACGCTGAGATCTAAGGATCGTGGTTCAAAGCTAGCCTGGGCAGGAAAGTCCGTGAGACTCTTTTTTTTTTTTGGCTGGTCGTGGGGCCTGAACTTGGGGCCTGGGTGCTATCCCTCAGCTCTTCAACGCAAGGTGAGCACTCTACCACTTGAGCCACAGTGCCACTTCCAGCTTTTTCTGCTTATGTGGTGCTGAGGAATTGAACCCAGGGCCTCATGCATACAAGGCAAGCACTCTTCCCAGCCACCACCACCCCCACCCCCCCACCCCCCATGAGACTCTTATCTCCAATAAACCACTAGAAAACCGGAAGTGGCGCTGTGGCTCAAGCGCTCGCCTTGAGCTGAAGAGCCCAGGAACAGCACCCAAGCCCAGAGTTCAAGCCCCACAAGTGACCCAAAAAAAAGCTGTAAGTGGAGGCATGGCTCAAGTGGCAGAGTACCAGCTTTGAGTGAAAAGAACTGGAAGTGGCACCCAAAAATAAAATAGTAAGAATGGGACAAAACCATTGTGTTTATAGTTGTACAACACCTTCACCCCAGCTCAGCACCTGGCACACAGCAAGCACGCCAGCATGACTGAGGGAAGAGCACCCTGAGGTGTGTACAGCACGACAGCACTCTGTGCTGTACAGCTTTCCTCCTTGCAGGAGATCATCTGTCCCCGAGCTCTCCCTTTTCCTCTTTAGCATTTTGGTTGCTAAGAATCAAGTTCTGTTGGGGTTCGCCAGCCTCAACCGACACAGAAGGCAGGCAGCACAAACCCACTTTGGTCCTCAATGCCCCAGAGGCCGGGCAGGGCCTCCTGTGCAGGTGGAGGTGACGGGTTCTTAGGTCCCCCACCTTGTCCTGCCCCATCTGCCCGGGCCAGGCCTCCGGTCCCTGGCCTTTAGCCACGTGCCCTTGCTCTCACCAGTGGCCCTGCGATCTGCCCACATGCTGCTAGAGCTGTGTCCTTTTAGACAAGGCACCGCTCGGGAAGGGTCTCCACGGCCTCCTGCACACACGCCTGAGGAGCCGGGTAACAGCTGAGGCCAGGAGGCAGGGCCAGGAAACCACACACCAGCCATGCTGCCGGCCCCATCTGCTCACTTTGTGGGGGCCCCTGAGCTTTGGGGTGGCTGGGGCAAGGGCTCTTGGACTGCCTTGGCAGGCTAGATGTTTCTCTTGAGGCAATGGCTGGAAACCCACAGCCCTTCCTGTCGCCACGCCACGAGGAGGATGAGCAGTGCACTCCAGGGATCGCTGTAACCAGCAGGGCAAAAGCGACCTCACCACGGTGAGGACCAGGCCAGGTGCAGACGAGGAAAGAAACCTCAGCAGACACCGCCCCCCTGCCTTACCACTCACCCCCTGTGTGCTAACTAAACGCTTTATCTGAAGCCTCAGGACAAGTCTGTAAAGGAGAATAAATACCATCCCCACCCTAAGTAAATCCTTACATGCCACAGGCTGGATGTATCTTTTTGGTATCTAGACCACACATGTACAAATGGGATCCTCTCCAGAAAGGTCTCACCCACGTGTGACTGTCACACCTGTATATGTGTGTGTCTGTCTGTCTGTGTGTCTGTCTGTCTGTGTGTCTGTCTGTCTGTGTGTCTGTCTGTCTGTCTCTGTGATGCTGGTATTAGGGCTTGACCTCAGGGCCTTGCATTCTCTCTTGGCTTTTTCACCCAAGGCTGGCACTCTACCACTTGAGCCACAGCTCCTCTTCCAGCTTTTTGCTGGTTAAAAAGAGCCACGTGTCTCCTGGATTTGTCTGCCCAGACTGGCTTTGAACCTGGATCCTCAGCTCTTAGCTAGGATTACAGGTGTGAGCCACCAATGCCCAACCTAGACATTGCTCTGGACTGTGGACGTCCAGTACAGGGCCTGTCCAGGATTCTTTGGAGGGTAGCTCAAAAACAATCCAACATCAGCCAGGCATCAGTGGCTCACGCCTGTAATCATAACTACTTGGGAGGCTGAGGTCTGAGGACCGTGGTTTGAAGCCAGCCCAAGCAGGACAGTCCACATGAGACTCTTATCTCCAATTAACTACCAAAAAGCCAGAGTGGAGCAGTGGCTCAAGCGGCAGAGTGCCAGCCTTGAGCAAAAAAAAAAAAAAAAATGCTTAGGCCCTGCTCACCAACTCCCTGGCTGATCTGAAGGCAGCACACACAAATAAGGCCTGTGGCACAACCACACCAGGTGGTCCAGACCCGAGCTATGCTGACAAGGCTCCTCACTAGCTAGGCTGCACAGCCCACTCAGCAACTGAGGCAGCATAGTGCAACACAAAGGTGATCCTGAGGTTTCCACCCTGGGTGATAAACGAGAGCAGGGTTCTTCATGCACCACCAGTTTTAGCGTGAAGGAAACCAGTGCACAGAGAAGTTATTTGCCTGAAGTCACACCGCACCAGTAAATAGCAACTGGGAGTTCAGACCTAAGTTTCCCAGACTCTGGGTCTAAGTTCTCCCATGACAGGGCATCACCTGCCTTTTTTTTTCTTTTGACTTATACTTTCCAGTCCTTTTAGATCTATGCAAACAAGGTTAACAATTAATCACAAACAGTAAGATCTAAAATAAGATAAAATATAAAATGGTAAACTATTCCATGCACACTCATAATCTTGAGCTGACTTAAAATACTCCACAGGCTCAATAAGGAAGTGCAAGGTCTTTTCTCATGGTACCAAATGTCTTCTTCATCTTTCCCTAATGCTTGATTACCTGGACACAAGAAAAACAGGCCTGCATCACAGCATCAATATCAAAATTCCCAGTTCTGCTTCAAGAAGAAGGAAACATTGCAAATGGATTCATCCTTTCGTTCTGAGCATTGGCTAACAACACAGCATTCCAATTTCAGCTACAGATCTTCCCCCCACTCCCTGACCCTCCCCCAACCCCCCCACCACCACCACCAGGCTGGCTGCAGGCCAGCCCCAAGCCTCGACAGAATGCAGAAGAAGCATTGGAGAACAGATGCATTTGCTACACACACTTCAAATTTAATCTGTCCCCAAAGAAATTCACCAAGGTGACACCTCATGCAACACAGAGTGAAATATTGAGGGAGGGTAAATGTGTGGAGGAAAAAAGAAATCGTAAGTTAATTTTCACATTTTTCATAAATGCGAGCTGCAAGCATTTGAAATACAAATGTATTCCACATTCACAGAAACATCTGGTAGCTATTCCACACCATTTCCAGGGCCTGGACTCCCCGTATCACCCAGGGTACTAATGAGGAGCGTGTGTTCAGCTGTAATAAAAATGGTAAAGATGCAGAGGGAATTAAGGGGTAACACTATAGCCTGGGACCAAGACACTGCAGTGGGAGATTTTATTGCAACAACACCATTGGCTAATAAGGGTTTCTGTTATTGTCCCATGGGGAATTCTGCAATGTTGTCAGCTGCAGAGAGACAAAACTCCCACAGATTGTCAGACTGGGTATTGCAGGGCCTATTCTACACCCCCTGCCCCAGAGCCGAAAACCCCTTCTCCTCCTCCCCCCCCCCCACCGTGAGATGTCAGAATCTGCTCCAAAAGGCACCCAGGATGCTTCCTCAGCCAATAGTACCGCCTGGTTTTCATTTGAACAGGACAAGAAGGAATGTTATAAATACAAGGCTATCATGCAAAAACAAAGCTCAAAGGAAAAAAAAAAAAACACCTGGAAGGCCCTGGGCTTCAGACCACCCTCTCCAGCCCCCAAGACACACACACACACACACACACACACACACACACACACACACAACATGTGCTCATATTTGGAGCATCTCAGATTACAGCTCATTGAATCTACAGACCCTTGGGGATGGTGCTGCAGAATGTACCATTAAATTCCAAGAGGGGACCCTCTACCCCAACCCCCACCTGGGTTTTTCAACAATAAAACTTAGCTGGAGGCTAACATTTATCATGACGTTGGAAAAAAATCAAAAGTCAGAAGAGACCTAAAGTCTGTAATAAGGAATTCTCACAAGGGGAAAGCCGAGGATTTTCTACAGCACAACTGTTTAGGTGTAGCTTACGGTGGCTTTCATCTGCCCTCTATGAAAATATGAAAATCCAATTCCAAGAAAAATGCCCAATCTGTTGGGCTCCAAGCCAGGGCATATTTGTATATTGTTGTGTTAAAAATCATGGTGCAACCATGCTGTGGAATTTCCTGTGTTCAAAGTTTTGTGGGTGTTTTGTTTTTTCTTAATTTCAAAAGAAAACAGAATCTTTAAGAATCTGAGTTTACCAAGCTTCACAAGACATTAGCTCTTCCCCCTCTGAAAGATACCTATTTGAAAGTGTCCACAGAGGGGATCTGGGTGACTGAGAGGAAGGGACATTGCTTTGTTTTGTATTTTGATGACCTAAAGAGAAGAGGCAGCAGAGGGGACATGCCTAGATATCACCTGGAGAGACAGCAAGTGACAGCTCACTGTCACTAGAGAGGTGGAGAAGGTATGCCTTCAGGGACACACCGCCCGTTTAGCAAGGCACTGGCTTCCACTCCATTGCAGCACCGAAGTGAAAAAGAAAAGGAAAAGAATAAAAGTAAATAAATTATGTAATAAAAGCTGGGCGCAGAGCTGGGAAGGTGGCTCAGTGGTAGAGCGCTTGCCTTGCATGCATGAGGCCCTGGGTTCGATTCCTCAGCACCACATAAGCAAAAAGAAAAAAGCCGGAAGCAGCACTACGGCTCAAGTAGTACAGCGCTAGCCTTGAGCTGAAGAGCTGAGGGACAGCACCCAGGCCCAGAGTTCAGGCCCCACAACCGGACCCCCCCCAAAAAAAAGCTGGGTGCCAGTGGCTCACCCCTGTAATCTTAGTTACCTAAGATAGTGGTTTGAAGGCAGCCTGGGCAGAAAAGCCTGTGTGACTCTTATAAACTACTCAAAAAAAAAGCCAGAAGTGGCACTGTGGCTCGAGTGGTAGAGTGCTAGAGAGGCTCAGGGTCAGAGCCCAGGCCCTGAGTTCAAGTCTCAATATAGATAGATAGATAGATAGATAGATAGATAGATAGATAGATAGATAGATAGATAGATAGATAGATAGATAGATAGAATAGACAGACAGACACAGACAGACAGACAGACAGAAAAAGTATCCTCTTTGTGGACTTACAGAATGATTAATAAAATATTTAAGACAAGATATCTTTATACCTTTCCCCAGCCATTACTCCCCCAGAAACTACCTCCAAGAATTGTAATAGGAAGATTTCAAATGCACAGTATGAGAGTAAAAGGCCTGTTCTCTGAGTACATTCTGGAGATACAAGATGAAAAGTTGAGACCAAGACAGGCACCAATGGCTCACACCTGTAATCTCAGTGACTCAGGAGACTGAGACCTAAGAATGCTGGTTCAAAGCCAGCCAGGGCAGGAAAGTCCATGAGAGTCTTATCTCCAATTAAGCAGCAAAATGCTGGAGTAGAGGCTCTAGGGGTAAAGTGCCAGCCTTGAGCAGAAAAACCAAGAAAGGTACAAGGCTCTAAGTTCAAGGCCCAGTGTTGGTATAAAGAAACGGCTGCGAGGAGGGGAGAAAAAAGAGAGGGGGAGAGGAGGAAAGGGGAGCAGGGGAGGGAGAGAAAGAGACAGAGAGAGAGAGAGAAAGAGAGAGGGGGCGTGTCTTCTGGGAAATAATTCTGGCAATCCAGAGGAAAAAGGCCTTTGCCATCCTTCCGGTTGGCTCTGGATCTATATAAAGCTGCCTCTGTTCTTCTTTCGATGATACATATCTAACACCAACACCACTCATCTAAGGGGAGATTCAAGTTTATAGGAGGTTATTTCCCAAATGGCTCGGCACAGAGACCAAGAACAAACAAATCTAAGGATCTGGAGGATGGCAGAAAATGTTCTTTATAAAGATATAAGTAAATAAAAACAGTCCTGAAGACTGATCTCAGAGCCTCTAAGCCATGCCCTGAATACAAAAATAGACTCTGTTATTCTCCCACCATGAGTCTGGCAGATACAAAAATGACTGAAAGAAAATAGACTTTATTAAAAGGAAAATGCTTAACTGATCTTAATTGCACTGTTGAATGTAACTTAGCCACACAATAAAAATTGTAACACGAATCCTACTATTGCAGTATTTTATGACTTTAAAAGATACAAGGCCACTCCTCATTAACTGTGAGACGACATGATCAACTTGTTCAGAATTTGTCTCACACCTACAATAATCACTAAGCAAATGTTCTTCCCACCACTGGGACTAGGGACTGACAGCAAGGTTTCAGACATGCTCAGAACATGCTAAGTACCAGCCCCTAATTCTGTGTGTGTGTGTGTGTAGTATTTTCTGCTCAAGGCTGGTGTTTTACCACTTGTGTGTGTGTGTGTGTGTGTGTGTGTGTGTGTGTGTGTGTGGTATTTTCTGCTCAAGGCTGGTGTTTTACCACTTGAACCACAGCTCCTCTTCCATCTTTTTGGCTGGTTAATTGGAGATAAGAGTGTCATGGATGTTTTCTACCAGGTTGGCTTCAAACCTCAATCTTCAGATCTCAGCCTCTTGAGCAGCTAGGATTACAGGCATGGACTACTAGCATCCAGCTTATGTCCTTTTTTTACCCCTAGCCAACTGGTGTCACACAAGGAAGAAGAGGATAGGGAAACAGGCAAGCAGGCACACAGAACAAAGGAGAAATAACACACACACTGCCAGGAGCCAACTCTCAGGGCTCCGGCCTAGGGCTATGGAAGGTAAGCTACAAGACAGAAGATGAAGGGGGAACGGGAGAGGGGACTGGTCAGAAGGACAGAAGAGGGAAGGCACACTGCTGGGGAGCCAAACTCCAGCCCTGAACCGCTGGTCCTGATTACAGATAGGAGAAAGGAGATTTTAAAAAGACAATCTACCAATTTTGGGTTTGGCCCTGAAAAATACTGCTAATGACAGCCATGTGTACAAAAATGGGCCACGAACTGAAAACACATTTACTTTAAGGATTTTCTATATAATCAAGATACTCATCAATTGGTTTGGAAAGAGTGAAGTGCTTAACATGGAGGCCAAATTACCCAGCTTAATATATATGTCAAAACCTATTACAAGACTGAATATTATGCCTTCCTCTTCCCACTTACTAGGTCAGATACTTCTGCCATGAGAAACTGAGCTGGCAGATGCAGAAAACTTGGGGAACACCTGGTCACAGGGGTCTGGGGGTCCACTTGCTCCTTTCACAGTTACAAACTTTGGAGAAATGATGGCGCTAGAGATAACAGCGTTCATGGTGTGACGGGCCAATCAAGCACTGAGAACATCTCAATGGAGACTGAGGCACAGCTGGCCTTTGAAAGACACTGTAGCCTGGCCCTGGTTTCCTTACCTGATTAAGATTCAGATACTCCTTAATCCAGTTACACTTGTTATAGAATTCCTTGATAGCAAATATCAACTTTCATAAACCTACTGTTTAATTTATGTGAGAGAGAGAGAGAGAGAGAGAATGTGTATGTGTGTGTGTCTGTGTGCCTGTGTGTGTGTCTGTGTGCCTGTGTGTGTGTGTGTGTGTGTGTGTGTGTCTGCATGTCTGTGTGGTCTCCTTGGCTGGGAACTGCATAAGGGCCGTGTCTCTCTTACTTATCCTCTACCACAGTGCTGGGCATTAGGCCTAGCACACAGCAAGGGTTCAAAACTCCTTGCTGGGTGATAAATTTGTCATGCAACTAAAATCCCAAGCTACTCATTTTTCATGGACTGTGGCTCCAGTCTGTGAGGCTGATGTGTCAGTCTGCTCACATTTTAGCTGGCTAACTTCAGGCAATTTCTTTTTCTTGCAATTCTTATTATTAGCATCAATTCACCATAAAGGTGGAGGGGGTACATTCTGGCATGTCCATATATGTATACAACATCCCTCGATCAGACTCACCCCGCTACAGCTTGCCCTTCTCTCTCCCCATACCCCCTTCTCTCAAACCAATCTCCACAATCTGCGTTGTTCTATTTGCACACAGGTCCATAGGTGTTTCGACCATATCCACTGTCCTCCTCCCTCTCTGTTCACCCTACCCCTACCTACCTCCACTAACATGGTCCAACCCGGACGGGACCTGCTCTACAACCTCAAGCAGTTTCTAAGCCTTTCCCTCTATGTGTCGTTTACATCATGGAGATATTAATAGGACTGTTCTTAGAATTAGCTTGCTTTTAGTATCATATGACTATAATTATAATTACCATATTTCTAACTATGGAATGTGTTATGGAGGTAAAAAGTGCTTTTTAGACCATCTCAACTTCCCCTTGCATGTTGAACATGAACTATTCAACTTGTGGGCGGGGATGGGTGAGGGAAACTGGGGGAGAGAGAGCAAAGGAAGAGATGACACTGTCCAAAAAGAAATGCAATCCCATTTGTCCAATCTTTCTTTGATTTGTTGTGTTTCTGGGTCTCTATTAAGAGAATTTCAGCCTGTGCCAAGGAGACCTAAGGTTTCTCCTATTCTGTCCTGTAATGTTTTCAGGATGTCTGCTTTGACTCTGAGGTCTTTGATCCATTTGGAGTTGACTCTGGCACAGGATGATATATAAGGATCTACCTTTAGTTTTCTACAGGTGATTAACCAATTTTGCCAGCACCATTTACTGAAGAGGCTGTCTTTCTGGATTGCATGAAGCTGCAGAGCTTCTGCATAGCTTTTTTTTTTTTTTAATTTTTTTTGGGTCTGGTCATGGGGCCTGAACTCTGGGCCTGGGCACTGTCCCTCAGCTCTTCAGCTCAAGGCTAGCGCTCTACCACTTGAGTCACAGCGCCACTTCCAGCTTTTTTTATTTTTTCTTATGTGGTGCTGAGGAATCGAACCCAGGGACTCAGGCATGCAAGGCAAGCGCTCTACCACTGAGCCACCTTCCCAGCAGAGCTTCTGCATAGCAAAGGACATAGCTAGCAAGATCAATAGAAAGCCCACAGATTGGGAGAAGATCTTCACTAGCTATACAATGGACAAGGGTCTCATATATAAAATATACTTGGAACTCAACAACAAATCCTCAAAGAAACAACTGCCCAATAAATAAGTAGGCTAAAGACTTAAAGAAAAACTTTTCTGAAGAGGAAATAAGAACAGCCAATAGACACATGAAGAAATGCTCAACCTCCCTAGCCATAAAGAAATGCAAATCAAAACAACATTGAGATTCCACCTCACCCCAGTTAGAATGGCTATAATCAAGAACTCTAATAACAACAGATGCTGGAGGGGATGTGGACAGAAGGGAACCTTACTGCATTGTTGGTGGGAGTTAAACTTGTTCGACCACTTTGGAAAGTAGTATGGAGGTTCCTCAAAAGACTCCACATAGAGCTCCAATATTATCCAGCAATCCCATTTTTGGGCCTTTACCCAAATGATCACAAACAAGACCATACTAAAGCTACCAGCACAACTATATTTATTACAGCATTATTTACCATAGCTAAGATATGGAACCAACCCAGATGCCCCTGGTACATATACACAATGGAATTCGATGCCTCCATCAGAAAGAATGACATTGCCCCATTTGTTAGGAAATGTAAAGACTTGGGAAAAATTATATTAAGTGAAGTAAGCCAGGCCCAAAGAAACATAGGTCCCATGTTTCCCTTACTTGCAATAACTAGTATATGTCTGAGACAAGCAGAAAAGGTCAGATAAGATGATGTTAGGCAAAATGAACCCCAAGGTAAGGACACAGTGGTTTTTTCTTTCTTGCTATTGTTTCTAACATATTTATAAGGTGATTTTTTTTTTTGTTGCTTTGTATGTCCCTCCCCCATGGTATAACCCTTGTTTTCACTATATTTGATGTTGGTATAATTTGGGGAGCGGAAGGGAAAAAACAAATCGTTGTTTAAATAGGGATACAAGTGGACCCACTGCAACAATGTACAAGACGCTATGTCGCAGGCATAGTGAGGGGGGGGAGTGTAGTCGTGGAGATGGGAGGGCAGGGATGGTAGGGGAAGAACAAAGGAGGAGGCAACAATGCTTGATAAGAAATGTACTACCTTGCTCATGTAATTGTAACCCCTCTGTATGGTATTTTCACAATAAAAAAACTTATTTTTAAAAAATGTACTCATCAGCTGACTTATGAAACGGTAATGCCTCTGTACATCAGCTTTATAGTAATAAAAAAGATCAAAATGCACTCTATTTATAAATCATTTTGTTAAATGGCAAACCTTTAGGACAACTACTTACAGGTAATAAAAAAATGAGCCAGCTAACATGAATGCCCAAAGTAAAAATTAAACTAATTAAAACCAAAAAAAAAAATAGAGGTGCAAAATTAATATACCAAGAGAGGTTTAATCAAGAACTTGTTTTACTCCAAAAATTTCCCCATCAAACTATCATGATACAAATTCTTTTATTATTTACGTACTAAGTTATCTCTAGAAAATAAATTGAGGGGGGGCTGGGAAGTTGGCTCAGTGGTAAAGCGCTTGCCTTGCATGCCTGAGGCCCTGGGTTCGATTCCTCAGCACCACATAAGCAAAAAGAAAAAAGCGGAAGTGGCGCTGTGGCTCAAGTGGTAGAGCGCTAGCCTTGAGCTGAAGAGCTGAGGGACAGCACCCAGGCCCAGAGTTCAGGCCCCACGACCGGACCCAAAAAAAAAAAAAAGAAAAGAAAAGAAATTGAGGGGCATATAACAGAAACCCCTGAAGCTGCTCCTCAGCTGCCAATCAATGCAAAAGTCTTTACAGGCTGTGTGAAAGTGGCTCACACCTGAAACTGCCTAATCAGGAGATAGAAGGATTGCTGCTCAAAGCCATCCAAGAGATTCCAGCTCTAATTACCAGCAGAAAGCTAGCCTGGAGGCATGGCTCAAGTGGTAGAGCACTATCCCTGAACTGAAAAGCTAAACAAAAGCACAAGGCCTGAGTTCAAGCCCTCTACTCCTTCTCTGTTTCTGTTTCTGTTTCTCCCTCGCTTTCTCTCTCTCTCTCTCTCTCTTTCTCTCTCTCTCTCTCTCTCTCTCTCTCTCTCTCTCTCTCTCTCTCTCTCTCTCTCTCTCTGCCACATAGAAATATGTTCAAGAAGATAGTTAGAAGAGCTCAGTTCTTTTGAGTGGTCTCAAACCCAGCCTTCTATTAGCCAAGATAAAGAGAAACCATGATGTTTCACTCAATCTTATAAAAAAAAAAAAAAAAAAGCTTCTTCTGGGTTTCAATGTAAGAGCCTTCTAATAATGCAAAGACCAGTGACGTTAGTCAACATTTTACATAAACTGCAGTCCTGCTGAGTAACACCCCTCTGCTGGGATAAATGAGATACCTGTCCCACAGAGTGTCTTAGCGAGCCATGCGCACTGCGAAACCACACAGAACACGCTGGAAAACACACATCTGTATCTGACAAAGCAACCTTTCAAAAGCAATGTGCCTTCTGATGTTTCAAGGTCAAAACTGGTGTGTGTGTGTGTGTGTGTGTGTGTGTGTGTGTGTGTGTTTAAAGTTTGTCACATTCAGTCAAAGCAAATTCTGTTTTTCTCAAATCTGTGTGTAGCATTTTGCAGGAGGTGGGAAGCAGATTTTTCTTCAGTGTTTTTCCACTTGGGACCAACTAGCTGGTCTCTTTCTCCTAAGCAAGCCAGGAGGAAGTCGCCTCTTTTCACTCCAATACAAGCTTATAAGCTTTCAAATGATCAATCTGAAAATAAGATGCTTTACATACCAATTCTTATAAGTAGAAAAAGAAAGCTTTGATTCAAGATTTGTGCAGAAAAATATGCTAACACTATATTAGAATAATAATTTCTTCTCTTGTATTTCACATCATACTCCCTTCTTCCTGTCTTCCCATCACACAATAATTCTTCCTGTACTCAACACTGACAGGGCTATTCCTCACAAGCAAAATTATCAAACAAATAAAGGTTTTATTCCTTTTGACAAAGGAACTCTACTTATTCTTAAGGAGAATCTACCACAAAGTGTGCTACATACACAATTGCTTTCTAACCACCTTAAACATTTTGAGCAATCCTGAGTATCATTTACTTTTTTTTTCTTTGAATACTTAGAGGCATCATTACAAATACTAGTTACCATTTGGTACAGGTTGGTATGGTATTTCAGGTTTTATGTCCAATAAATAAGCCTGTATTTCCACTCTTCCCAATTCTGCCTGTACTTTCTGTACTTGCGGAGTTTTTTCCAGATAAGACCGACAGTCTATTTCAACCTCAAGCTCATCACTTTCCATCTGTCATATTCCATCACTCACATTAAATTTGAGGTCAATCCTGGCAAAGAGCCCACCCCATTTACCGAGTGTTTTCTGACCTTTTTTTTCCCCTTGTAACTCATTAAAACATTCTGGCTTCTCTCATAATACAAGAAACTACTGTAAAACTAGCACTGTATAAACAAAACAATGCTACAGACCCTGTAAATGTTCATCTGAGGTGAACAGTGAGTTATGAAAGTGAAGCTCATGCACTGAGAGTGAACTGTGTGCAGTTTAGTTCACACCAAGACCATGAT
Source organism: Dipodomys ordii (assembly GCF_000151885.1). Lineage (NCBI taxonomy): Eukaryota > Metazoa > Chordata > Mammalia > Rodentia > Heteromyidae > Dipodomys > Dipodomys ordii. The sequence goes on from NW_012267255.1 coordinate 10,971,475, forward strand.
GAAAGGCCTATTTTCCTAGTGCTCAGGGACTTCAAGTATTTTAGAAATTCTAAGAAAGCCACTTGTGGTTAATGCTTGGAATCCTGGTTACTTAGGAGGCTGAAGACCACAGTTCAAACCCAGCCCAGTCAGAAAAGTCTATAAGACTCTTGCCTCCAATTAACCAGCAAAACTCTGGAAGTAGAGGTATACCTCAAATGGTATAGAGCCCCAGCCTGGATAGAAAAGGCCAAACAAGAGCTTTCTGCGACTTAAAAAACTTGGGCCTGGGCAGTGTCCCTGAGCTTTTTCACTCAAAGGTCCTGTTTCCAAGGTCTCTATTCGACAATGCTCAGCAAAGAACTGCAGATATTAGCAAAGTATAACACATGAAATGGCAGACCCTCTTCCTAGCAAGTTCAGCTGTAAAACAGAACTCTCCGACCTTGGCAAATGGCTGGAACAGGAACTTGGAGGAGAATATATTTGTTTATTTGTTCGCAACTACTGCCTATCTGAAATTATCCCCTTGGGTTTCAAGCTGGGAAAGATTCAAATGTCCAAATTACTACAGCTACCTTCCTCGCTGCTTTGACTATAAAGCAATTCCTGTGGACACCGATCTTAAACCACCCCGGCCCTGCCAGGACAAATGTTGGCCTATGTATTCCAGTAAGGCGATGGGTGTTCTGAAGGTCAAACAAAATATGGATTGTTTCCAAATGGAAAGGAAGTCTTTGCTTTCTGGACCGAGCTCCCTTCTCCTCCCCTCACTGCCCCCGCCAACCCCCATCCCGCCCAAGCTCAGCCTTGACTTGGTAAGCAACGAGCTAGTAAACTAAAAACTGGACATGGCCTTCGTTTTCAATCAGTACTTTCTGAAGAATCCTGTTGATAACAAGAAAAAGAAAATGTGAATGCATCTCATGTTGGTAGCTCCCCTGATTTGGCTATGGGCTCTGACGAATGCATCCATGAATGTTTCAAAGAATAATCTCACTAAAACAGTTAGAGATGTTTTTTTTCCTGTGCTTGGAATGGAACCCAGGACTTTGCAAATGCTCAGAACACCATCCTCAGACTTTGGATTTAAAGAGAGAGGGTCTCCGGCCAGCCTTGAGAAAGGCAAGGAGGTGGCTCACTACTAAATTCACTTAGACTTTTCATGTTCCAGTGGGCCTTGCTGGTATTTTATATTTTCACTCTATACTATTATTAAAGAATAGAATCTTTTTAACCAAATCATTTCTCCCCCTTTGTCCTCAGTCTTCTTATTTTCCTTTACTTATTTATTATTTTTTAAAGAAAAGTTTAGGGCAGCAAGAAAACCCAGCTGAGGCATAGAGAACAGCTGACTCGGCACATGCCTGTGTTGTTTTCTATTTTCCTTCCTGCACGGGAGTAGCTGGAGAGCAGCGTGTAAGATTCACTGGGCCCTGGGGTAGAAAGCAGAGCATTCTCTACACTGCTCTAAGAGGCGAGATTGGATTCGGTATGTCCCCTGTGGTTCTAAGTGAGGATGACAGATACTGTGTATCTTTATAGAGATGCATGGGGAAAAGTGGGGGGAGTGGGATCAAGGGAGTATTCAGAGATATAATTTCATATACACAGAGGGACTCTGTGTGTGTGTGTGTGTGTGTGTGTGTGTGTGTGTGTGTGTGGTGGAGGAGGGAAGTTTAATGTAAACTGTGACTACATTTATGCTTTTGCACATATCTGCTGTAGTACTACATGCTCAAAAACACAGTGATCATTTACCCTGGTTTGGGCTTCAGGATTTACATGAGGTTGTGGCTTTCTTTCTTCCCCAGATTCTTCTCAGCTCCTCTCCTTCAAACCCATCTGATGACTTCTTTCTGAATGTGAGATTACTTGCTGTCAGCAGGATGCTGCCCATACACACATCCTGGCCATGGCGTAGAACTGCTTCCGAAAGGCTGCTCACAGGTCCTGCAGGTCACTGACAGCATGAGGGCAGGGAGAGTTCACAAGCAACCCTTGATCCTGCCCTCATCCCGGCCCACTGCCCCTGTGCAAGTGGCCACTTCTCAGAGAGCTAAGCTGTCCCATGGGTTGAAAATAACCCTTTGACCCATATAGAAATTTAGACCCAAAGGAAGCTGAGATAATTCCTTGCTGAGCGCGATCCTCCTGTTGTGAAGGCCATTGGGAGTGGGGAACCTCAAGCCCAAGGTCATTCAGCAGTGATTTATGTCCTAACATGACACTACATCCATCGCTAGCAACGACACAAATGCGCCTGCTAGACATCAAGGCATCCCCGTGCCGGCACTACCACAAATTCTTTTTTTTGGTTGGTCGTGGGGCTTGAACTCTGGGTCTGGGCGCTGTCCCTCAGCTCTTCAGCTCAAGGTGAGCACTCTACCACTTGAGCCATAGCACCACTTCCTGTTTTCTGGTGGTTTCACGGTCTCTCCTGTCTGGGCTGGCTTTGAACCGCAATCCTCAGATCTCACCTCCTGAGTAGCTAGGATGACAGGTGTGAGCCACCAGCGCCTGGCTCACTATCAGAAATTCTGAAGTGCCCCTGGGCCAGATAACAGGGCTAGTGGCTTCAACACCCCATCCCCATATCCAAGGCCACTCTTGCTGCCTGTCTCTATTCATAGCATGATTCCAGTATTTAAAGATATTTTCCCTTCTGTATTTCCCCCCCCACTAAAGTTCTAAAGAGACTGGACTGGTTTCAGAACAACAGGAACAGAACACTGGCTACTCAGAAGATAGTGTCATTTGGGACTTTGTTTGTTTGGGAAAGGGCCTGGCTGGGAGCCCGGGCTGGACTTAAGCAGGGGATGTGGGGATTATAAGGGTGCCCAGTACAGACCAGAAGGTTCACGTTTTTGAAATGGCTTCTAAGAAACTGTTGCTTTATGCAGGACACAATCTTTCTGAGTCTGTTTTAGGTAAATTGTGATCATCCAGGATTTGTTATAAGATGTAAATGAGAAAATACACAAAGGTGTCCCTAGCACATATTAATGGTTGATTTTTTACCTATAGAGTAATCATAACCCTCATTAATACTTTTCAGAGGGTGTGGACATTCAGAAGTTAAGTACAATCTTCTTAGCCAGCTTTGGGTAGCAAATGACCTATCCAACCTCTCTGCACAGATATTATACAATAATTGCAATTATACTACACTGTAATTGGTAGAACTGTAAATATATCAACTATATTACACTATAACTTTCCAACAGAACTGTAAAGGTATTACAGTAACAGTAATCAACCAGTGGTAAAGGTATTACAGTATTCCAGGCACAGGTGTTAACTGCCACCAAATTAACAGTAGAGAAATACAGGTAATAACCTAAATGTGCGTCATTAATGAACAGTGTATCTGTTAACATGAAATATTCTATATATGCTGCCATTAGATCAATGCTACTTGTACTGGTGGAAGCATCAGGGGATATTTTTAGCTGCAAAACCATGTGTAAAAGTGACATAATTTATTAACCCTCTAGAACTACATGCAACACGCATTGCATGAAAGTGTATAAAAAAAGATCGAGTGGATGACTATTAATAAGTAGTCCTTATATAAGTGGGAGACGATGCTAGTATGGGAGTTGGAGAGACAAGGGGATCCCTGACTCTACTTTCTGTCCTACGTGACTTAACTGTTGCATTATGCAAATGTGATTTTACTATTACTCATACAATTGAAACCTAAGGCATTTGCCTTACTTTACTGTACAAATAATTAAGATCAAACCAGTGCTGGCTGATTAGTTCCTGCTCTGGCCATCTTACTTCAGGGCCACATCATGGTGGTTCAAAGGGACAACCGCAGCGTCATTCCAGAAAGCAGAGAACTCTGGTCTTTCCTTGAGGGACAATACCCTCTCATCAACTTGAGGCTTTGCCCCATCCTGCCTTCCTGCATCGTGGTATGCCACACTGCCAAGCTGGAATCTTGGAGGATCCATAGCATACTGTCAGGGAAACAGGAAAATTCTGGCTCTGCCTATGCCAGTAGCGATTCTTTCTCAGCCCTTTCTTCTCAAAATGGAGATTGTCTACACTCTGCAGACAGGAGCCACGCTAAGCACTCAGCAAATGACAGTTTGTATTGCCACTATTATGAATAAGGCAATTCTTAGTTTTCAAGATCAGTACTCATCTGTAAAAGGAGGGCCTACCATTTGATTCTCTTCAAAGCTGCTAATAGTCAGCTATTAGAGGACTAGAGGAGACAATGAATGAACACTGGAACAGCGCATCTAGGCAGCTAGGGCACTGGCAGTGGTGAGACTTCTAAGACTACTGCCACACCCTGTGGGTAAGAGGGAAAGGCAGTGCAGGGACCTTTCCCTCCAGCCTAAAGGACTTGAAAATCTGGAGAGGTGCTAGACGTATAGACATATCCATGGAAAAAATTCCAAAACATCTCCTGGCACCTGCAATAGACTATAGCAAAGCATGATGACTATAGCAAACAGATGAATGCCTGGGACCTTCCCAAAGGTCAGGCTTCACATGCCAGTTTCCTCGATCTTTTAGGATAGAAGAGTAAGTCCAATCCTTCTAGAACCAAAGGCTGATACTATCTCTTCATGTCTAAGTCTATCTTTGTGGCACAATTCTTTATAACTCTTTCCAAATTCCCCTAGTAAAAGCTCCCCCCATCTCTCTCTCTTCCTCTCTCCCTACCCCCCCCCACCATGCTCTCTCCACTCCTCTAATAAACTTTGGGTTTTCTACCCTACCTTTTTCTTTTCCTTTTTTTCTTTGTGGTCCACAGGATCGACCCGAGGTTTTCACACATTCTAGGCAAGCACTCTAACATTGAGCTAATAGCCCAGTCCTTTCTTTATTTTAAAACAAGATGACACTAAGTTGCCCACACTAACTTCAAACTTGTAATCCTCCTGCCTCAGCCTCCTGAGGACTGACCGGTATTACAGGCATGTACTATCTACCATGCCTGGTTCTGAGGTGATTTTTATTTGGTGTAAGCTACCTAAAACAAAAGACAGCAAAGGATGAATTGGCACTAAAATAAATTATCAACCTAGGAAAGTCTACTTTGGAGAACTTGGTGGAAGTCTCTTATGAAGTCAAGCATACTCTTTACCAGCAACTACCTAAGAAAACTGGGAACCTATGTCCACACAAAAGACATGTTTGCAAATGTTCATGACTCCTTAACTACATATGAGTCTAAGGAAACAAACCCTCATATCCCACATCAGGTGAATGGGTAAACAAATTGGGACATGTCCGTACAACAAAATATACTTGGCACTGAAAAATAACAAATTACTGATACATGCCACCCGCGGACTGTGGAGTCCCAAAAACATTTTTGTTGAAAAGAAGCCAGACACCAAAGAGTACATAAAACCCCAGAACAGCAAAGCTAACCTATCACAAAGGAAGTGACCATGCACAGGACTGGGACGTAAACAACAAGGGAACTGGAAAATTAGGGAGGAGGTGGATGATAGATCATTTTCTTGATCTTGATTGTAGTGGTGGTATTTGGACATAGGCATTCCTCAAAACCCATCAAAATGTGCATGCAAGGTGTGCACTTTAAATCTATGTAAATTATCTTCAAGAAAGTTGATTTTTAAAAAGAAAAAAGCATGTCGCATGTTATTTTCTTTTTCATTGTTTATATTTTTCCAGTACTAGGACTTGAACTCAAGGCCTTATACTCTTAGTAGGCTGTTTTGCTCAAGGCTGGTGCTCTACCATTTGAGCCACACTTCCACTTCCAACTTTTTTGGTAGTTAACTGGAAATAAAAGTCTTAAGAACTTTCTTGCTTGGGCTAGCTTTGAACCTCAATCCTCAGATCTTAGCTTCCTAAGCAAGCAAGGATTACAGGCATGAGTCACCGGCACCTGGCCAACTCTAAATATTTATAAAAGCAGAATACAACAGAACCACTTTACCTAAATAAGAGTCCTCCCAGGAACAGTTCCCTTCACTGATTCAAGCTAAGGCATCTCACCAATCTCACCAGCCTCTCCCTGAGCCTCAAAGTTTCAACATATTCAAATAGGGATGGAGACACTGTAGGTGCAAGCCAGGCACACGGTTGGTGTTTGCCGCTAAGCATCATAGCAACAAATGGCAGGCAGAGCCATGTGGGGTGTGCACATGGAATAGTTCTCCATTCTATTCTCAGCTCACATCGCTAACTTACTGACAAGACAGTTAAACATGACCATTATCAGTGGGAATGTGGACAGACTCCCTGGGCTGGTAGGAAAAGACAACTCTAGCAGTAATCCCCAAAGTTTCTTAGTCTCAACAGGTTCAACTGCCCGCTCCAAACCTTTTCTGAAACTATTACCAAACTAAAACAGCTTTAAACTGCCTGCTACTTCCTGACCCTGGTTTGAAGGATTGGAAAAAAAGAGACACACAGGACTCCCAATTAGCCGCCTCTTCTGAAGCCTTCTTTGTATGCATGCCTGGTGACATAATTTATCGACTAAGCCTTCAGGCTGCGAGAACAGCTCCAGGTACACAGTAGGAGCTTGATAAATGTTTATAGACGTGAGGAGAAAACATCTGAGTGTGGATGGTGAACAAAGCTTTGACTCTCCTAGGGTCACTTTTTTAGCCAACTTATTAATAACAATAACAGTGCAGGTCATCAAAAAGCTGAAAACGAGCTGACTTGGAGAAGGCTGCTGTCCCTCCCTGCTCACTGAATGAATAAATCTCTTCAGTTTCTCTGACCCTCATCCAGAACGCAAAGTAGCCATGGCCAGTGTGGGCCTGACTCCCACTGCCCTGTTATTAACCTTCCTGCTAATTGTGAACGATCCCAGGTAAACAGTTCAGCTGCACACTGCCTAGAATGGCACTTGCAATCCAGGCCTCCATGGCTCCAGGGTACAGGCTTCTCAGCTCACCCCAATCCTCTTCCTCATCCCTCCCCCAGAGCCTGGAATGTCAGGATAGCTGTGGAATAAAACCTAGAAACGTTCACTTCTTTCCCTCATTACCATGAGCATGAGGTCAGCCAGTCCAGACAGGAAAATCAGTGAGGTTTTTATCTTCAGTTGACCACCAAAAGGCTAGACATGGAGCTATGAATCAAGTGGTAGAGCAACAGCCTTGAACAGAGAAAGCTCAGGGACAGTGCCCAGGCCTTGAGTTCAAGCCGCAAGAGTGGCGCACGCACACACACACACACAAATATCATGAGGCCAAGTCATTCATACCAAGACAAGATTCACAATCAAGATGAACCCTCAAATGTAACCAATCAACTCTCCCCCTCATCTCCACCCCCACCAGTATTTTGGCTTCATTAAGTAACCTTGGCACACACATTTTACACAGGTGACCTCAGCCAAGACAGGAAGGAAATGTCAAACTCATGGCCTTGTGTACAAATGGTGAGCATTGAAATGAGTGGAAACTAACTGGGACCCTTGAGGTTATACTTTAACTTAAGTCTAGCATTAAAGGAAAACTCAAGCTAATTGAGTTCGCTGTGTCAACAGGAAAGTTCCCAAGGAATGATTGGGAAGCAATGGTGGTCACCATGGCAACAGCACAAGGCTCCAAGGGCTGGATAGATAAGAGAACTTCCCTTCACTCCTGTTCCCCAGGATGAGTCGTTCCTTCTGGATGGGTCACCCTCGTGAGAGGCAGTACCAGTCAAGCCCACGGCACACGGTACCATCAGGCTTGGATAAAGGGCTGCTTAGGTAAAGGCAGGCCTGAATTCTTCTAGAAAGGAATGCTGCTTTAAACTCACTTCTATTACTGTAGTTGTATCCAATAGCCACACACACCCCCATCCCAGCTCCTTGAACTCTGGTAGAGCAGGGTGGGCAGGTAAGGAGCTTTAAATGTCCCCAAATGCAGTAAATGGGTGCTGTCAGCTCCACTGTCATGACTAACTTTCATGTGCACAAGGGGAGGCCTTCTTTCTCTGGCTCATGTTCCTGAGAACCTGTTCTGTTGGCAAATCAGCAATGCCAGCCCTTTCAACTTCCCCAACACTTCCACCTCCAAGGGAGTCCTCAGTCGCTGCCCCAACAGATGGACAGACATGGGCATGCTGTGAGCCAGGAGACTCCTGGAATGGCATCAGAAACCCCAAGCACTTGCTCTAGTCCAGTGAAGTTCCCAGGTGAGGACCGAGGATGTGGATGCCCAAAGGGCTCAGTCAGGAAACATCCAGAAGCATCCAGAACATGATCAAACCCTCACAGGAGGATCAGCACTTCAAGCTATGTATAAAGATCCTCATGGAGCCAGACACTAGTTGGCTCACACCTGTAATCCCAGCTCCTGAGGAAGCTGAGATCTGGGGATCACGGTTCAAAACCAGCCTGGGCAGGAAGGTCTGTGAGATTCTCATTTCCAATGAACCACCAGAAAACCAGAAGTGGAGTTGTGGCTCAAAGTGGTAGAGCACTAGCCTTGAGAGAAAAAGCTCAGAGACAGTACCCAGGCCCTGAGTTCAAGACTCACAACCAACAACAACAACAACAAAAAATACTCAAGGCTCATCACTTCCCACAGATGAGCTGAAACCACCAAGGGCCCTTGGAGCACAAAAAATAACCATCACTAGAAAAGAAGAGACCCAGAGAGGACAAAGTCCAAATGTGGTTGTTGCAGGCAAAGCTCTGTTCTAACGGTACAGTCTCACACATGGCTCTCCCGCTTCCTTAAAGGCCTCTGTCTTTCTCTGAAGTCACAGGCTGCCTCTGGCAGGCTCTGCTCGCCCCCAAGGGCAGATTACTTGCAGCTACTTCTGTGTGGTATGACTTTGTTTTGGTTTAGCCCTGGCAATCTGGCAGGCAGTCCATTTCCCCTGGGGGCTCTGTCCATGGTGTGGATGCCCCAGGCTCGAGGTCCTCATTCATTTCTGTAAACAGAGCAGTTGCCATAGTGACCGCTGCTGTGCACAGCAGCTAAATAGCAGAGGTCACTCGGAGCTTTGCTTGGGTTCCACAGTCTGTTGCTGTGCCACTTGGGAACTGTGGCAACCAGAAGCTCCAGGACCTCACACCGCTGATACTTCATCCAGGAGCCCAGGCCCCTGAGGAAAATCCAGGGGCCAGGACCCAGATCCCAGAGAGGACACAGCACAAGGAGGACACAGGGGAAGAACTGAGCCAAGACACTTCTCCATCTCCCTCCCACCCCCTCACATCAGTCCTACCATTCGGCAGGTAAAAACTCCTGGCCTAGACTCACAAAGGACTTTCTGGACTGGCAACCATCACTATGAGTCTCCACTTTCCCAGGCAACCACATCCAAAGCCCACTACATCTGCTTGACCTGTAACACAAATTGAGCAGCTGCCGGACACACTCGTGTGTGGAACTACACACACGCACCTCCTGCCATCTGCCTTAGCTGTGTCCACGTGCGAAGAACTAGTGAGCAGCAGTGCAGATGTACTCCAGGCCATGCTTTTGAGCCAAAACTAGAAAAACGGAGATCACGCTATAAAGCGAATGCCCTTGAGGCTAACGGAAAGACCCGGATGTAACCTTACCTCCATAGAGCCTCAGACCCAACCCCAAATAACAACAAGCACAATGAATAGTTTTTGGCTCTGAGGCCACTTTTGGAGACCAACGGGCTTACTATTCCCCAAAGCATATGTTTCTGACATTATCAATGAAGGACCATTTCAAGCCCTATAAAAAGGAAAGGGCAGGAAAATTCTCTCATTGGTCAGTGTAACTCCAAGGTAAGACTGAAAATGAAGGGTCAGACAGGCCTTGCCAACAGGACCAAAATGTTTTACATAACAGATGCTTTGCCCTATCCTTCACTGAATTTCACTACAGGCCATAAGGAAACTAAGCAGTTAAGACGTTTGTCCATCGGGAAATAAGTTCAATAATTTGAGACTTCAAAGAGGCTGAATTAACCTCTGTTTACACAAATTAATGTGTTTCCTTTGCCTGCTGAACATCAAAACATGCCACAATTACTTCTATTTTTGAAACGTAAGTTCTGTTATAACCTACGGGCTAGTAAGGATATTTTAAGCAGGAGGAAGAGCATGTATAAACTTTGCCCTGTTCTCTATATGAAGTAATAAAACAATCTGCATCGAATCTGACTGACAGAGACCATCTAAAATATGGATTTTTCCCCCTCAAAACTCCTAAGCTTTCTTCCTGTATTACCTTTTTTCCTTGCTATACATTGAATAATGTAGCTCTTTTCTACTCTGTGTCAGAAACTCAATGAAGTTAAAATTCCAAGGAAAAGAATAGCTTAGAAAATTCAGCTGTTAGTAAGCCAGGCGCAAAGAAACATAGGTCCCACGGTTGCAATAACTAGTATATATATGAGGCAAGCAGAAAAGGTTACATAAGATGATGTTAACCAAAATGAACCCCAAGATAAGGACAAGTGTTTTTTTTCTTTCTTGCTACTGTTTCTAATGTATTTATAAGGTACCACATGATTTTTTGTTGCTTTATATATCCCTCTCCCACGATATAACCCCTATTTTCACTGTATTTGATGTTGGTATAATTTGGGGAGCGGAAGGGAAAAAATAAATTGTTTAAATAGGGATACAGGTTGACCCATGGCAACAATGAGATGTACAAATGCTACGTCAAAAAATGAACTTTATAATTTAGGCTGGAGGGCGGGACGGGGATGTAGTTGTGGAGATGGGAAGGAAAGGATGGTAGGGGAAAAACAAAGGAGGAGGCAACAATGTTTGACAAGAAATATACTCATTACCTTGTTCATGTGATTGTAATCCCTCTGTACAGTATTTTCACAATAAAAAATTTATTAAAAAAAAAAGAAAATTCAGCTGTTTTACTTGTTAACTAATCTGCACTTAAACTTCTCACAGTATACTCCTCATTTGTGATTAGTGGGACACCCTAGAAATGAATGCCATACCCTCTAAAGAAGTGACCCTGAAACACAACTAGTTCCCCAAGATGAAAAGAACTTTGCAACTACTATGTCACCTGTCCATATTGCGGGGGGGGGGGGGGGGTGGGGGGGGGAGGGGCGGGGGGAATTGGAGAGGAGAGAAGGGGGGGGGGGGGGGGACTCACTGCCCTTTCAATTTGTGTAAGGATTTCTAAATTTGCTAAGGTTATTTTAGCTTTTCTCCAATTTCATTCCTATAAAATAACCACATCTGACTGTAATAGTAAGTCTTTTTTTGGTGGGGCAGGACAGGGGCTTGAACTCATATTCTCACTTAGCTTTTTTGCTCAAGGCTGGTGCTCTTACCACTTGAAACACGGCTCTAATTCTGGCTTTTGCTGGCTAATTGGGAGTAAAGTCTCACAGGATTTTCTTGCCTAGATTGGCTTTGAACCTCAGATCTTTGCCTCCTGTGTAGCTAGGATTACAGTTGGGAGCACCCAGCTCAACAGGAATGTTCTTTTCTTGGGTGGGAGGGTCCAGTCGTGGGGCTTGAACTCTGGACCTAGGCGCTGCCCCTCAGCTCTTCAGCTCAAGGCAAGCGCTCTATCACTTGAGCCACAGCGCCACTTCCAGTTTTCTAGTGCTTTATTGGAGATAAAGAGTCTCATGGACTTTCCTGCCCTGGCTGGCTTTGAACCGTGATCCTCAGATCTCAGCCTCCTGAGTAGCTAGGATTGCAGGCCCAGTAGGAATAATGTTCTTATCCACAGAGGTAGTATGTATGTCCCTTATAACACTCTTGAGTTATATATGGCCTCCCTGTTTTTTCTTCTTGCTGTATGGGAGTGGAACCAGGGGCCTCCTACCATGCAGTTTACCGCTTTAGCTATGTCCTCGGCCATATGGATCAGATATTAAAAATAAATAAACCCTACAGCTGTGTAATATAAGTAACATACTCAAAATCATAGTTCTGACAGAGCCAAGTCAGGCTTCAAAAGCAAGAGAAGACCCTGAATTACAAAGCAGACCAAGACTTCAAGGTTCCCAAATCAAAGGGTGTTTCTTCCAGAGAAAATGGCAAGTCAATATAACCCAAGCAGTACCCCCAATGAGCCCTGCCTGGATATATGTTCTCATTACAAAGAAAGCTCAGCCACCAGCATTTTAAAGTGATACAAACTCCAAAACAAAAGGCAAGCTCATGTTTCCTTAATGATCTCTTCAAAATTCTCAGCTTGTCATTTTACTCTGACCTATATTTTCTACAATGTCAGGCAATCTTTGCAAATTCCCTAGGAAAATATTTAAAGCTTCCAGGAAAAGGAACTATTTGGACACTTTACGTTGGAATTCTGGCTACATTCTTTTTTCTTCTACACTGTAATGTTTTGATGGCTTTACAGCAAACTTGCTTCTTTAACACTGAGGCAAGCTAAGCTCATGTAACACATTGTCTCCACTGCAGTTGGAAGCTACTATCCAGTAGAGCTTATTTAAAAACCTAGTTCTCATGGGATGGCATATTCCTAACTCCTGATAACATTAGCAACTTTTCCTCTCTAGAAAACCTCACTTATCAAAAGAGAAAGGGGACTTTTTTCCCCCGCCCTGAATGAATCTAACAGGTGCAAATAATTAGACACATCTCCTGATCAAAGTTTAGGACTGAAGAATGGATTATGACATACAGGAGAAGAGCGTTTATTTTCTTGTGTCAATCTGAAGATATATCTACATTTTGAGATTAGGTCAATCTTGACTTTTATCATTTGAACATTGTCAAGTCCTTGGGGCTGCTAGAGAAAGGACAATGAACAAGATAACCTCCAATGCAACCTCACCTCTACTTCTATGGAGCTTCTGTCCTAAGCAGGTGAAAATAAACATGACTGAAGGTTGAGTTGTTAAAGCCAAAGAAGTCTAATGGTATAACTTAAATACGAACACTTGGTTCACCACCTAACTGGTGGTGCTATTCTAGGATGTTCTGAAAACTTTAGGAGGTGGTATCTAGCTGAAGGAAGTAGATTACTATGGGGACAGGAGTGTCAGCCCCACCCTGCCTCCTTTACTGCTTCCTGTCCTCCATGAGATGAATAACTTCTACCACCATGATGTTTAACCTGAGTGTGTAAACCCAAGCCATCATGGAGGCAACCCTCTGAATCTATGAGGCAAAGTAATTCTTTACTCATTCTATTTGCCTTTCTCAGGTATTTGTCACAGAAAGGGTAAGATGAATACATTCCACCTCCAGGGAAAGATGCATAGAGCAGAGAATAGGCCTTCTCTGGCACATAGCCCTATCACAGGCTCCAGGGGACAAATCTCAATATCAATTGTGTTTCCAAACTCAGCTGGAACTAAGAAATGCAAACCTTACTTCTTTTGTCCAACAAGGAGCAAAGCCCTTAGAGGCTCCCTCAATTTTGACAGAAGCCTTCGAGTCACTTTTACACAACTCAATTGTCTAGGACACACTTGTGCACTGCCAACATTCGGGTGGTTTACACCTGTCAGCTAAATTCTAGGTCATTTTTCAAGGCAGAACTACAGGTTAGAAGTGGAGGTGAACTGCAACACAGCCAAAGAATTTCCTGAGTCAGAGATTTTTCGTTGTTGTTTTTTTTTTTTTTAACTTAAGCAAAGACTGGGGACTCAGTCAACAGGATATTAGAAAGATGATTTGTCTATTAGGCTGAGATGGCTCAGATAATCTCTAAAGATTCTTTAAATGCCAACATACCACTACAACTCTACTGAAGACCCTTATGAATACAAAAATCTTCCAGATGTAACTTCTCCTGAAACATTACTGGAAGATAATGTTGTGAATGAGTAAAAATTCAGGTGCAATGAAGAAAGAGACAACCTAAAACATGCCACACATTAACTCAGCGGAAACTGTAAGAGCACAAATAGTGAGGGTCCAATAAGTCCAGGTAGGGCTTTGAACACTTAATGCACAGTACTATCTCATTAAATCTTCAAGCCAATGCACTGAGATGGGCACTGTTGTTATCCCCACTTTACGGAGGGGAACTGAAGCAAATGGCAGTTACATAACTACTCAGTTGCAGGGCTGGGATACGTCTGTAAGCATCTTGCTCTCACATCAGGGCTCCAGTACTATGTTCCACTAAGCATTTTCCTCTTAGATTGAGTTACGTAAGCATCATTTTTTAAAATCCTAAGCTGGGTGCTGGGGGCTCATGCCTATAATCCTAGCTACTCAGGAGGCTGAACTCTGAGGATCATAGATTGAAGCCAGCCCAGGTAGGAAAGTCCATGAGACTCTTTTCTCCAGTAACTACTCAGAAAAAGCTGGAAATGGCACTGTAGCTCAAGTGGTAGAGTGCTAGCCTTGAGCAAAAGAAGTGCAGGGATAACATGCCCTGACCCAGAGTTCAAGCCCCAAGACAGGCAAAAAAAAAAAAAAATCCTATACTCGACTTATGTAACTGTAACCCCTCTGTACATCATCTTTATATGACAATTAAAAAATACATCCTAAAACATAAAGATGTAAGATGACCACCCATTCTAGATACAATAGGACATCCTGAACTTACTTTACTATAATTTACTAAATTGTAGCTCTTGGAAAACTTGAAATCCATTTCCAAACCAAAGGCCCAAGAAGTAGCTTAAACCCTGCAATAATCTGGCTCAAAAATCAGTTGCAACATTTTCCTCTGACAGTATAACAAATTCATGCCACATCAGATATTTATATTTAGGCTAAATATCAGAGACGCCCAAATGGTGATTATGACAGAGCTGGCCCTCAGCTGCGGCAGTTTCCATTATAAAACGCACTTTATGGGAAGCTTAGATTCTGTTTTAAAACTGACTTGGAGTGCTGCTTAATAAGACAATATACCTTGGCTCCCCTCTCTTTGTTCCTTCATTTAAAAAACTAACCTATTAAGTTGGGGACTAGTTTAGTGCCAGAGCATATGCCTAAAATGTGAGGCCTCAGGTTCCATTACCAGCATTGAAAAAGAAAATAGAACTCTTCTTCCATTTAAACTACAAGAGAAAAATGTTAGTCCAGATGTAGGATTCTTAATATATCAAAGCTGCATTTTAAAATATTCTGTGCCTATAAATATGAATGACTTCTAAATAATAATAACTCTAGTTATCAACTGTTTAAAAAATACAAAACTACTTAACTTCATGAAGATGAAATATAAGTATATAACGGCTACACAAGCTGAGTTTGCTTCAGCTCAGATGTCAGTGCTATGTTAAAAACCCACTAGCTGTTGAATCATGCCTGTAATGCTAGCTACTCAGAAGGCTGAGATGTGAGAATCAAAGTTCAAAGCCAGCCCGGTCAGGAAAATACATGAGACTCTAATCTCTAATTAATCAGCAAAAAGCCAAAATTGGAAGGAAGTGTGGTTCAAGTGGTAGAGCTCTAACCTTGAGCATTAAAAAAAAAAAAAGTGGCTGAAAGCTTAAGGCTCTAAGTTCAAGCCCCAGTAGAGAATAAAAGAAAAAGAGAGAGAGAGAGAGAGAGAAAGAAAGAAAAGAGCCATTAATCCAGCTGAGGCAGAAAGATCACAAGTTCAAGGCTGGCTTGGACAATGTGTTAAGACCTCACCTCAAACCCAAAATGAAAGAGTCTATTAACAACTTTAGAAGACTTAAAAGAAAAAGATTTATGTATAACATAAATATTTACATGGAAGAATTTCATACACACACACATACACACAAACACACATACATACACACACTATTATGGCAAAAAAATCTAGAAATCAAGTGCTTTTGTAATATATATGTGTTGACAAAAAAACAGCAATATTCTCAAAACAAAGGTCCAAATAACAGCAAAGATCCAATAATAATTAAAATATCTATTTTTGTAAGGAAACTGTGAAGGAAACCATTTCACAGGCCCTAAGAGCCAGGGCCTCTCAACTAGGATGATATTGCCCCCTTTTCTCTTCTAACACACCATGGTCAGGAGATTGCTACATTTTTCTGTACCACCCATCATGGCAAGACAGCGATTTGAGCTGTGAAAACCCAAACTTTGGAGGGGAAAGGAGGGTATCCTATGAGCCAACTTGATCTCTCTGCCATTTGAGTAATCTGACATACAGAGGCTCAGTGATATTTTTTACCCTGGGGCAAAGGCACCTTTTGGGGAATTCTTCATTCAATTTCCATTGGGATCAGAAGAAAAATAATCTCTACTGCTAAGGTTTTCTGTATTGGTCAGAAAGCAAAACTTGAATCAAACTGGTCTTAAGATCCTTTTCAGCTTTAAAATTACTAAGAATGCCAGGCACAGTGGCTTGTGTGTATAATCTCAACTCAGCTATGTCAGGGGCAGAAGTAGTAGAATCATGGTCTCGGCTGGTCCAAAGCAAAAGTACAAGAACCTGTCTAAAAAACAAAGCAATAAGAAAACTGGGGAAATGGGTCAAGTAGTAGAGCACCTGCTTAGCAAGCATAAGACCCTGAGTTCCAACCCCAGTATCACCAATAAGTATAGATAGATAGATAGATAGATAGATAGATAGATAGATAGATAGATAGATAGATAGATAGATAGATGATAGATAGATATGGAGATAGATCTTAAAAAGCTGGCTGGGCATGGTGATGAATTATGGTAATACCAGCTCCTCAAGAAAGGATTACTTGATCCCAATACTTCAATGACCCCCTGAGCAACATAGCAAGGCCTGTCTCAAAAAAAAAAAAAACACCACTCCAAAGAAACTTGTTTATGTGTTTTATGTGTCAATAGAAATTAAAGCCAAGAAATTCTTGAAGTATTCATTAATCCATTCAAAATCAACAACCATCACCCCCCCAAAAAAAAAAACTCATCGCATGGTAACATAAACAGTGTGGCACCTCTCATGAAAAATAACTATTTTCTGAAACACAGCATAATTTACTGAGAGGAGCAGTGCTGTTTTACATCCTTACAAATCTCTTTAATGTCTGGCTTAACAAAAGACAGCTGGGTTTTCAGATCTACTTCTGTATTCAATTTGTTAAGAGACATTGTTCTGGTTGAAGGACATCAAGAAATTTGGCCTCACACAGACACAGTTGTCCCTAGGTATCTTCTGGTGATTGATTCCAGGACTGCTTGGATACCAAAATCTGTGGATTCTCAAGCCCTTTATATAGAACCTATGTACCTTTTCTCAGATACTTTAAATTATCTCTTTATTACTTATAATGTCTAACACAATGCAACCACTTCGTAAGAAGGAAAAGGTATGTACATGTTCAGTAAAAGTACAATTTTTTTGAGCATTTTAGATATTAGGCATGAATCCTCAGAGATGATAGATATGGAGAGCTGTAAGCAATTGGAAAGAACAAGTCTTAATAATCTATATCTGTAGCTATTTTCTCTTTACTTTTTTTTATTGTTGTTGTTGGTTATAGGGCTTGAAATCAGGGCCCAGGCACTGTCCCTGGGCTTTTTTGCTTAAGACCAGCACTCTACCACTATAAGCCACAGCACCACTTCTGCTTTTTTGGTGGTTAATTGAAGATAGGAGTCTCACAGATTGTCCTACTTGGGTTGGCTCTGAACCATGATTTTCAGATCTCATCCTCCTGAGGAGCTAGATTATAGGCATGAGCCCCAGCACCTGGCTATTTCCTCTTTAATATTATGGTTCAACAGCATAACTAAACTATGTTGAAAATGAACTATACAACTTGTGGGTGGGAGATGTGAGGGAAAAACTGGAAGTGAGGGAAAGAATGATATTGTCCAAAAAGAAATATACTTATTACTTGACTTATGAAAATGTAACCCCTTTGTTCATCACTTTTGTAATAATAAAAAATCATATTAAAAAATATGCTATGTCTCAATTCAATGAACAGTTTCTTCTTGAAGTTTGTTAAATATACAGCATCTAAATAAATAAATTCTCCACAGCATAGTACACTTAAAATTCTTTACTTTTGGGGGCTGGGAAGGTGGCTCAGTGTCGAGCGCTTGCCTTGCATGCAGGAGGCCCTGGGTTCAATTCCTCAGCACCACATAAGCAGAAAAAAAACCCCACAGAAGTGGCGCTGTGGCTCAAGTGGTAGAGCGCTAGCCTTGAGCTGAAGAGCTAAGGGACAGTGCCCAGGCCCAGAGTTCAAGCACCATGACCAAAAAATTAAAAAAAAATTCTTTACTTTCTCCCAAAACACTGAATAATTTCAATTTTTTTAAATAATTAACTTAAAGAGAGGCTGCTAGAGCCGGGTGCTGGTAGCTCACGCCTATAATCCTAGCTACTCAGGAGGCTGAGATCTGAGGATCATGGTTCAAAGCCAGCCCGGGCAGGAAAGTCCATGAGACTCTCATCTCCAATAAAGCACTAGAAAACTGGAAGTGGCGCTGTGGCTCAAGTGGTAGAGTGCTTGCCTTGAGCTGAAGAGTACAGGGACAGTGCCCAGGCAGACCGACAAAAAAAAAAGAGAGAGAGAGAGAAGCTTCTGGAAGAACAGTATTCTAACCAAATGACTAAAGTTACTCTCAGGGGTAGTAAGTCCTACCCAATGTATAGTATTCTGGATTTCATGCCTTGCCAAGAGTATGCTATCTCTGTGGCATCCTTGTCAATGATACAAAACTTAAAGATTAGCCATGAGACAATATCAGACAAACCCCAATTTGAAGACCTTCTCCAGTACTTTTCCAAAGTACCAAGGTCATTGAAAGACCAAAGAACAATCACTGAAAAGAAGAACTACTTAAGGAGACAAAAAAAACTAAAGATCCTAGACCTGGAACAGAGAAAGAACATTACAAAAGCTAGAAACGCTAAATGCGTTCGATATTTTAGTTAGTAATACTGTGCCAAGATTAATTTCTCAGTTTTGATCATTTTCTCCATGGCTATAATGTAAGGCAAGGAAAACTTAAGTGATGAAGAGAAAAGAACGCTTATTCATGGAATAAGCCATCAATAAAAGAAAATTTTTCTTTTCTTTTTTTTTGTTGGTCGTGGGGCTTGAACTCTGGCCTGGGTGCTGCTGTCCCTGCGCTCTTCTGCTCAAGGAAGCACTCTACCGCTTGAGCCACAGCACCACTTCTGGTTTTCTAGTGGTTAATTGGAGATAAAGAGTCTCATGGACTTTTCTGCCCAGGCTAGCTTTGAACCATGATCCTCAAATCTCAGCCTCCTCTTTAGCTAGGATTTTAGGCATGAGCTACCGGCGCCCAGCTAAATTAAAGTTTTTCAAAAACAAATTGCTCTACCTTATATTCTCAGAATGTCAAATCCTTTGCCCCTACATGATTTTGTATCATCATGCAGTGGCCACTGGGAAAAGAAAAACATTAAGTTACAAAAATATAACAAATAAAACGTGTCATTGTACAATATCAAAAACCACATCTGTGAGTAGTATCACCATTGATCTCATCAGAAAAGCATTTCACTAACTGAGAAACTGCCAGAGTCATGCTGATGGAGAAAACAGTTTCCAAAAGTTTCATTTATTTTGAAAAACTAAGATTTTTTTTTAATCACTGCCAACAAATTCAGTCAGATGTTTTTCTTGAAGTAATGGGTTCACTTTGTACTTTGTCAAAAGGAAAAAAAATCCTGCCAAAAACCAAATTTAACATAGCCATATAGCCATTATGTATCTGTCCACTTTTCCTTCAAGTAAAACGGCACTCCGCGAAACACAGGTTCAGCATACAATTCAAAAACCACACATGTACTTTTCCTCAAGACAACCACCATATTAATAGAAAAGTGCTTTATACAAAATATAAACAGACATGGACTTTGGGGACATTTACAGCTTCAATAGGACATTCCTAAATGAAACTGTCAATTGTGTTACTGCAACTATGTGGCAGGAAAGCTCATTCCTGATTCCTGCTGCTGAGGCCAGCACTCATCCATCCAACAGCTCTTCAGTGCAAGGCTGGCCCAAAAAAATGACAGCTGAACATTGCTACAAGGATGGTTTGACCTCATATCTATGAAAAAGTTTCAGATTCTGGACCACAATTTGAAGAACTACTGGTTTAGAGTTCATCTGTGACTTTAATATGTCAAGATCAATCTTGACATTATGACAAAAAAAACTGTTTTTCTTAAATAAATACAAGTAAAACAATCTAACACAGTCATTGTTCACCTTGATAAAGTCCTCAGATGTTACTCACACTTGAAGGGTAAAATCTAAACAAACAGAAAAACCTTTCATTACAAATTCCAAAAGAAGCCTCATTTAAATGACTGTGTTCCAGCAAAAA
The DNA here is from genome assembly GCF_000151885.1 of Dipodomys ordii. Classification (NCBI taxonomy): domain Eukaryota; kingdom Metazoa; phylum Chordata; class Mammalia; order Rodentia; family Heteromyidae; genus Dipodomys; species Dipodomys ordii. The sequence goes on from NW_012267255.1 coordinate 10,991,600, forward strand.
TTTTGGTGGAGAAATTCAAGGACTTGACAACATACCATTCTGGGCTCTGAAACTGACTGTTCCTGACTCTTAACTATTAATCCAATGAACAAGGATGTCCATTTCATTACCGTAAAGAAATGCTATGACTGTCTCCTGCTGAACATTAGTCCTGAGCATACAAAATATGTTCAATCAAAGAACATATTTCTTGTAGTACACACTGGGCCTTGAGCAACTTAGAGCAAAACCATTGGGCCAATAAGTTACTGAAGCCACTGACCTTAGCCACCTGTGACAAAGGTGGCACACCTGAGAGGAACATAGGATGCATCGATTCTCATTATTAATGAAGAGTAGTTTTAAGAATTAGAGCTCTGAAATAGGCTCTTGAACCAAAGTCTTAGAAACAGATGTGTCTAAGAAAGAAATATATCTATATATAAATAAATATAAATAGTGCTCATATTTGTAAGCACCAACAAAAAAACAAAACAGTAACAATCAACTACTAAGAACTAGGAGTGTAACAGTGGTAAAGAAAATGCTTAGCATGAGTGAAGCCCTAGGTTTAATCCCCAGCACACCACACACACACACACACACACACACACACACACACACACACATGTGCATACACAAAATCATAATCATTTATTAATTCAGAGTTTTTGCTACCAAGTTTGAAAATACCTTTCATGATCCCTCATAGCACTGAGAGTTTCAATCTTATCAACTCTGTCAAGTTGGCTGGGTGTTGTCTGTAGAGCAGAGTTACAAGTTCAAAGCTAGCACTGCAGGCCTGCTGGCTGAGGCTGCCCAGGATTTCAGGACAGCCAGCCTTACACAGAATAAATATGGAGGCCGCTGTGTGCTCAGGAATAAATTCCTCCTCCAGCACTCACTCCCGGAAGGAACTCACTTTGTGTTTTCCCAATAGATTCCACGTTGAGTAATAAACAGAAGTAACAGATTTTGTTGGGCTTCTCTTAAGGTCAGAAAGATCTGACAATATCACAGCGCCTCAGTACAGTCCTCTGAAATTTTTCATTAGCATTCTTTTCTTCTGAATCATGTTAATAAAGTGAGATTTGTTCTGGGGTTTGTCCATAACTACTTACGGATGGGGAGTGGAGGGAACGAATGCTGGAGCCTGTGGGTGGGAGGCAGGCCCAGACTCAGGACTTGGAATATTCTACATGGATGTTTTCAAATAGCTTTCTTATTTATGTAACACTTGACAGACATTTAGATAAGTCTGACACTGTCTTCTATTTTTTCCTTCTTCAATTGTCCATATTGCCCTTAGCATCAAGAGAAACTAGCACTTGACTTAAATTCCAATCTCCTTCATTTCAAGGCACAGAGATTGACACTATTTTTCCACAATTCCAGGCTGAGCTAATCCTCAATACAATTACCCCATAAAATACATCAAGTGTAACAAAATAATGCAAAGTTGTGCTTCCCTTTTATGCAGGTCTTATGCCCTGAACTTCAACTTCTGTATGCTTGATTTCAAACTGAGATTTTTTTTAAATCATTTTTCTATATCCAAATATTTCAATGAACTTTAGTATATGCTACCAAAATAAGCTGAGCAAACACACTCTACAATACAGTATACATACTTTAAAATAATGGAGATATTTTAAATGCTTTAGGGAGCCAGTGCCGGTGGCTTAGGCCTGTAATACTAGCTACTCAGGAGGCTGAGACCTGAAGATCACAGTTTGATGCCTGCATGGCTAGAAAAGTCTGTGAGACTCGTAACCAGCAAAAAGCCAGAAGTGGCAAAGTGCCAGCCATGAGTGAAAAAGCTAAAGGAGAGCACCCAGGCCCTGAATTCAAGCCCGGATACCGACCTACGAACGAACACACACACACACACACACACACACACACACACACACGCTTTAGAAGACTGAGATCAGATTGAGAAAGTACAGAGGTTGATTTTTGGAGGGATTTCCAAGGTGGTACTCTCTTGCTAACTAAGGATTTATAATAAAAGCTCTTTTTAATAACCATTTACCAAATGTAGTAGCAGTTAAGGGGGAAAAAATCACTTTTTGCTCCTGGCCCACCTAGGCACAAGGAACTCTTTTTTTTTTTTTTTGCAGGTCCTGGGGCTTGAACTCAGGTCTAGTGCTCTACCACTTGAGCCACAGTGCCACTTTCAACTTTTTCTGAGTAGTTTCTTGAAGATAAGAGTCTCATAAACCTTTTTGCCCTGCCTGGTCTCAAACTGCAACCTTCAGATCTCAGCTTCCTGAGCAGCTAGGATTACAGGCATGATCAACTGATGCCTGGCTCCTTTTTACTTTAAGAGGAAAAAATAAATAAAAGTAAAAGCCTTTTAGAGGCTTGATGCTGGTGCTTTGACATTTAACACTTCAAACCTTAATTCTTTCACAATAAACTAGACCTCTCTCCTCTCTAAGAAGGGGCCCTTGGGATGTATTTATTTAGCTAATGAACATTAAGTGGTTGTGTTTCTCTTACAGGAAAAAAAAATACCACACAAAATGTCCTGAAGTTGCGCTTCAGGCTCTCTAAGTCTGCAGGGATCCACTCTATTCTATCAGCCCAGAGCCTGGAGCAATAAACTAGCATTTTAGAGAATAATAGGGCAAAGCAACCCCCCTCTTGGCCCAATTCCAAAAGTCAATTGAACCCCGTGAGGTCCACGCTAATCTCCATACAAATACTCTGCCAACTTTCTCCTACAGGCATTAGGTTTTTTAGCAAGGGCTTTACAAATAATCTAACACAATTAATTAGTGCTTTTGAATTCACCCCTATCATTAATGAAACTCTGCCAGACAGCCTTTGATAGCAGATTCTAGAGCTAATTAAGTTTGGCAGGCACAGAAGATGTAAAATTCCCCAGCGCCTGCCTGCCAGGCCCAGGCTGAGATCAAGCCAGTGGCAGGCAGAGGAGCGGGCCTTGAGGCTGATCCTGGGCTAGTGAAGATGGTAGACTGCAGAATCAAGGCCCACAAATGTCCTCTAATATACCACACCCTGGCTGGACACTGGTGGCTCACGCCTGTAATCCAAACTACTCAGAAGGCTGAGGTCTAAGAACTGTGGTTCAAAACCCGTCCCAGCAGAAAAGTCTGTGAGACTCCTATCTCCAATGAACCAGAGCTGTAGCTCAAGTAGTAGAGTGCCAGCCTTGAGTGAAAAGCTAAGGGAGACTGCCCAGACTCTGAGTTCAAGCCCCAGTACAGGACAAAATAAGACTCTCAAATTACACAATCCCTCTAAGGACATTTGTTTTATTCTAATGAGTAGAAACTGTTTGGTATTTCTTCTCATTCACATCTCCTACCCCACAAAAAAAGAATTAAAAAAAAAAAAAAGATGTAGCCAGGTGCCTGGGCTCACACTTAAAATCCTAGCTACTCAGGAGGCTGAGATCTGAGGATTACAGTTCAAAGCCAGTCCGGGCAGGAAAGTCCTCATGAAACTCTTATCTCCAATAAACCACCAGAAAATCAGAAATGGCACTGTGGCTCAAAAGTAGTAGAGTGCTATCCTTGAGCAAAAGAGCTCAAGGACAGTGCCCAGGCTGAGTTCAAGTCCCAACCAAAAAAAAAAAAAAAAGATGTAGTTTTACATATATGTGTATCTAAATATATTGTACAATAATAAATCTCATTCCAAATTTCCTTCTTACCATTAAAGAGTCAGGCATGTTCCAAGATCATTCATTCTCATGACCTCAGTCATGTGGGGAATCTTTCTATTTTTCAGTATCTTATGCCACACGGGACTCCAGATTATTCCACATGTGTGGCCAACAAGATAAACATATTTTGGGGCAGCCTGGGGAGCAGGGGAGAGAAGAAGCTAGCAGGGGGCAATAAGAAGAAATATTGTTGCATTTTTATGGAATGTTCCACCACCTGGGGCTTGGGGCCCAGCCCTAGGTTGTACTTAGTTGCTTGAGGTCCCTGGGCTGACAGGCATGAGATCTGACAAGCAACTAAGGAAATCTTTTAAATGATCCAACAGCAAATACATAAATTCATTTATTTTAAAATCCAACTTCTCGAGCACAGCAGTTAAATTTTCTTATTGTCTCATCTAAATTTATAAACAAATGTGGTGTTTTTTTTTTCCTTTCTAAAAATCATGTTAATTTTTTTAAGTTTGAGCCAAGAGTCTCATTATAGAAATGAAGTAGGAAGTCAGCAAGGAAACCAGAGGAACAGTTTAAAACTAGAAACGTGGCCTGTCCCATCACTACACCTGCCACTTGGTAGGTTACTCAAAGTTTATTGACAAGATTAAAGGTTTGGGGAGGAGCTGAAGTCTAAGGATCATGATTCAAAGCCAGCCTGGGCAGGAAATTTGTGAAACTTTTATCTTCAGTTAACTATAAAAAGGCCAGAGGTGGAACTGTGGCTTAAGTGGGAGATCAGAAACAACATCCAGGCCCTGAATTCAAGCCCCAGGATTGCTGCAAATGCACACACACACACACACACACACACACACACACACACACACACACACACACACACACACACACACACACACCCCTAAGTGTTTCAAATCTCACATTGATGTCCGATGCTTTAACCTTTTCTTTCTCATCCTCTACCACATTTTTTCCACTTATATAACCTTCTATCACTTGCTCTCAATCTAGAAATAATGAAAATAACACCTGCCTTCCCAAGACAGTTGGAAGGACCAAATGAAATAATAGGCAGAAAAAGCATTTTGAAACTAATTACACTATGATCAGATTATCGGCGTCGGCTCTTTCCCAAGGTTGCTGGCTTGTCCCTTTCCACTTAGCCATCTGTCCCATTACTTAGCCACTATCTTGGCTCACTGTCCCCTGAACACACAAGACTTCAGAGATTTTTTTTTTTTTTTTTTTGCCGGTCGTGGACCTGAACTCTGGGCCTAGGCGCTGTCCCTCAGCTCTTCAGCTCAAGGCTAGCGCTCTACTGCTTGAGCCACAGCGCCACTTCCAGCCTTTTCTGTTTATGTGGTACTGAGGAATCGAACCCAGGGCCTCAGGCATGCAAGGCAAGCACTCTACCACTGAGCCACCTTCCCAGCCCACTCAGAGATTTCTTAACAGGAAAGCAACTCAAACGATACCTATACCTATGGCCTATACCTGGAATTGCAGGAACATTCAGAAGAGATGAGAAAACGGTCTGCTCAATAGGCCTGTGTGCTCAGATTGTAGGCCAGCTCCTGGCAGGACGCACATGGGGCCTGTCCAGAGACCTAGGCGTCCTATGCAGTCCCTGGCATGGATGCCCAAGGCATTTTTTCTGCAGAACTCACCTCGGCAGACCTTCAGTAACCTGGCACAGGGGCCGGAGGGACACAGCCAAGACTCCCTTCCAACCCAACTGACTTCCCTGAGTTTTCCTTTCATGCTACTTTTTCTCCTTATAAAGACTCCTGGAAACACAGTCCTGCCTGACCCCAGCCAAGCCTCAGAGGCAGCAGCTAAGATTTTTTAAAGATGTGTAGAACCATCCTTCAAGTGAAAACTGAGTCTGACGACTGCAAGAGCAAATGTTTATTTTTCTAAATGTCCTTCTTTCCTTGCATTCGAGGGTCACAGGATCTAAGATGGTGCCAGCAGGCAGCACAAGACACAAAACCCTTCCCATGCTACCCAACAGCCAAGGACCACAGAAGGGAAGAAGAGGATGGCTGCCTTCTGCCTGCCTTCATCCTCCCTGACAAAGGGAGAAGGAAAGAATCACTTTCATGAACAACCCAACCCACCCACTGGGTCACAACCTGTAGGATCCTGGGGTTCTATATGTGTTACACTATGCTTGCCTCCTGGCCATTTATCAATAAGAGGCCTTTCACCACCACCATCTCCCTAAGTGTGTGTGTGTGTGTGTGTGTGTGTATGTGTGCGCGCATGTGTGTGTGGTACTAGGGCTTGAACTCAGGGCCTCACACTCGAGCTTGACTTTTTCTCCAGGCTGGTACTCTACCCCTTGAGCCACACCTCTACTTCCAGCTTTTTGCTGGCTCATGGAGATAGTTAGCTTTCAACCACAATCCTCAGATCTCAACCTCCTGAGTAGCTAGGATTATAGGTAAGGTTTTTAAAAACATTTTTCCCCTAGTATTTGTACTGCCCTTATGGAGGCCTTGAATTCTCCTCTCCAGGGGGCTGGTAGCTTTAAAAATGGTGTCTTGAAAGCCTAAGAGGTCCACACAAAGTTTTTCAAGGGCACTCGTTATGGGATGCCAAAGAACAACCAAATTGAATATATCAGGCGCATAAATGGAATTTGATTTGGGTTAAGCAATTTGAATGAGAAAGCTTCAATCAAATTCCATTTGTCAGTCAGTAATATTAGGTACTGAGGCTACCGTTCATTGATAGAGCACTTGCCTAGTGTGCTCAAGGCCCTGAGTTCAATCCCCAGCACTACAAAAAGTTAATAGTATTAATAGTAATAGATAAATATGAAAGCTCAAAAAAGCTTTGAATCTGCGCAAGTATTTATGCGCAAGTATTTATGTACAACTACACACACACACATACATCAACATATATATACAGGGGGGTATATAGCCCCCCCTCTCCTCCCCCCATGCTCATGGCTTCAAAGAGAAAGGTCTTAAGCAAAACTGACTCACCATCAATAGCATCAAAGCTATAGAGAGTCATCAAACTCACCACTTTCCCACCAAGTTCCTTCTTCTCCCTTGCTGTTTTTCAGCTGAACCCAGGCACTAATGAGAGCTGAAGGCCTCCCTTCCACCCAGGTGTGATTAGATACCTTACCATCATACCCACAATTTCCATCAAGCTCACCCTCTCTCTTTCCCTCCCCTCTGCTTTTTAATTAAGATTTGTTTTAATGTACAGACAAAAAAGGCAAATTACTTCAATAATGAGACAAAATGAAAGTGCTGACACAGTGCTATAGAGAAAATGGATAGTTCAAGTTCACACGTTGGCATTCAAAAACAAAAACCCAAAAAAAAAACAAAGTTAGCAAGTTTCTTGATCAAAATTATCTGCAATGGGGTAGGGAGGAAACTGGCATTCCACTGTCCAGTCACATCAAGCAGTTTCTTTTGGGGGTCCCTCATTCTGTGTATGTCTTCACACAGCCCCTGGCCTGAGCCTACAGGAGGGAGCCGTCGTGGTGGGATCATTTTTCAATATGACACATCCCTTAAGGGCAGAGCTGTAAACTCTGGCTCTTCTGTCTCCCAGCTCGGTAACACTGAATAAACTGCCTAATCTAACCAGATCTCATTTTATCACCTATAAAATGGCAAAATAATTATACTCCACTCAGAGTCGTGATTATGTGAACTATTAAGAAGAATATCCTTTCTTGGTTTTATATTCTATAATTATGGAGCCCAGTGGCTGCCTGCTGTACACACTCAATAAATGGTAACTATTTAGGTCAATAGCGAAAGCAAAGAGCCTGCCAGACTCCAGAACTGATCCAACACACCACTCTTAGGTAGTTCCTTATAGAAGAGACACAAAGCAGATTATAACAAAAAAAAAATAGAGTAAACCCATCCCCAAGCATATCAAGCAACCGCAACACAGAACACTAAGGCATTGGTGTGCAGATCTGATACTATTACTTATCAACCATACTCCAAACTAGTCATTCGATTCTTCACAGCCCTCGTCTCACAATTTGATGTCCTCTAGGAAACACAAGACATTTAGCCACTTTTCTTGGTTTACTTTACTTTTTCCAGTGCTGGGGATGCAGCCCAGAGGCCTCATGGTGCTAGACATGTGTCCTACCACTAAGCTCCTTCCTCTACTTTTTAAAAAGCTACATATTGGAAGTGGTGCTGTGGCTCAAGTGGTAGAGCGCTTGCCTTGAGTTGAAGAGCTGAGGGACAGCGCCCAGGCCCAGAGTTCAGGCCCCACGACCAATCAAAAAATAAATAAATAAATAAAAAGCTACATATTACATATCTGAGGTGGGAGCTGGTGGCTCACATCTGTATTCCTAGCTATTCTAGCGGCTGAGAGCTGAGAATCAAGGTTTGAGGCCAACTGGGGCAGGAAAGTCAATGAGACTCATATCGCCAATCAACCACCAAAAAAGCTGGAAATGGAGCTGTGGCTCCAGTGATAGAACACTAACCTTGAGCACAAAGTTCAGGGGCAGTGAGTCCAAGCCCCATAACCAGCATAATAAATACAAATAAACAAAATATCTGAAATAAACACTTCCTTAAAAGCCCTAAGAGCATAACCTCTGTCTAAAAGACCTATTTATTTTGTAGCAGATGAAAACACAAAAAGGATTCTTCCATGAATTCTTACTTAAGGGCAAGAATATTATCTCGCATCTACTCTATATAGGTACCAAAATTAAGTGGGATTTAAAATCAGCATATTTGACTCCAACCTGCCTTAATATCAGTGAGCTGGGTATCTGTGCATCTGATATTAGAATGCCTACACCCAGCCTGGTGAAATATACCACAAAGGTATGCATCTGCACAGTAATCCAAGATTTTATCTGCCTAAAGATCATCCACATTCAAGTTTTGCATGAAGCATCACAGAACCTAAATCCTTCTAGAGTGAAGAAAAATGTATCCATGGCTTTTATTATGCAAGTTACCTGCAGTGGCCACACAGGAGCTCATCAGGGCAAAAAGCATGATGAAGGAGGGGGAGGCCATCTCCCGTCACCTCAGCTTCCGATCGCACGCGCAGTCTTGGAAAGTCAAAAGTGACCTTAAAAATTTCTCTTCACTGTTTACAAATTGCCTGTTAAAAAAAAAAAACATACACACACTTTTCAGTAAGAAAACATAATGCAGCAGCATCACTTCCTAAGTAGACACATTCCAGGCACTTAAAGAGAATTTGTGGAAACTGTTTATGAGATTTTAGATGTTTTAAAAAGTCTAGGGCTGAGAAGGTGGCTCAGTGGTAGAGTGCTTGCCTGGCATGCATGAGGTCCAGGTTCAATTCCTCAGCACCACATAGAAAGGCAAGAAGTGGTGCTGTGGCTCAAGTGGTAGAGCGCTAGCCTTGAGCTGAAGAGCTGCGGGACAGCGTCCAGGCCAAGAGTTCAAGCCCCATGACCAACAAAAAAAAAGTATGAAGATAGCACTCAAGCAATTGGGGGGTCAGGATGATGTTTGCTGGCTACCTAACAAAGATGTAGCATGAATAATTTTCAAATGCTTATAGCTGTTATTTTAAATCTTCAGTTTTGAACAGGGTTTACTTGTTTTATTAAGAGAGGGTCTCACTGTTTGCCCAGGCTGGCCTTGAACTGGGCTCAAGCCATGTTCCCGCCTCACATTCCCCAGCAGCTTGGGCTAACACAGCATCTAGCTAAATCTTTGGCTTTCTACAGATTTTTCAGGATTACAGATCAAAACTGCGGTGTGCTATGATCTACCCAGTTAGAGTGTGTACTAGCAGCTGTAATGACACTTGAGTTGCCAATATCCAGTACCAGCAAGCAAACAGAAACAGCTCGGATTAGAGATAACCTAATGTTATAATGACAGGGTTATCACAAGGATCAAATTAAATTATACTGAGAATTCATCTTTTATTTTTTTAAAAAAAAAAAAGAGCCATTAAAAAGAAATAGGAGGCAGGGAATGTGGCTCAGTGGTAAAGTGCTTGCCTAGCATGCATGAAGCCCTGGGTTCAATTCCTCAGTACCACATAAGCAGAAAAAGCCAGAAGTGGCACTGTGGCTCAAGTGGCAGAGCACTAGCCTTGAACACAGAGGCACAGGGACAGTGCCCATGCCCTGAGTTCAAGGCCCACGACCAGCAAAAACAAATTTTAAAAAATAGAAAGAGAAAGGAAGGCTCTTAACTCCACTGTTAGCCAACATTTTAATAGGAAGAAAGCCTCTTCCCAGCCTTTCAGACCATCTGAGCCCATCTGAATACTGGACTAAATAATCTAGAATGTTCTTAAAACCTCCCTATTCACAGTCTTATGTGTGACTTTAATAATGGTCTGCTTAACCTAGATTCCCACTCTCCCCACCATGGTCCTAACAATCCCTCACAGACCTCCCCCCCTCCCCCCCCCGTCTACCCCTCCCCCCCACGTACACATCGGTCTGGCACAACACACAGAAGTTGTTCAATGAGTAGAACACTATGGAGTGCCCACTATCCAGGCCTGGTTCTTCCCTGCCTGCAATAAAACCCGGCCCCCATCTAAGCCCTGGGTAAGGCAAGATGGTGCTATTTTCCAGAACCATCTTCCCCAGAAAGCATCATCCCCAAAACCCAACTGCCATCATGTTCACTTGGAAGAAACAGCAAAATGAGATTCAATCATCTAAGTTCCACTGTATCCAACGGTATGGGAAGGTTCCTGGCAGTTGTAACATGAAATGTCTATGAGCAAAAGGGGCCACTGGATCATTAGAGGATGGGTGGGAGGGTGTGGGTTTTCTGTTTGTTGGCCTGTGTGAGTTATCTATCCAGAAATAGTAACAAGAATATTTTAATTTTACCCAAGTGCCCATGGCTCATGCCTGTAATCCTAGCTACTCCAGTGGCTGAGATCAAAGATGGATGTTCAAAGCCAGCCTGGGCAGAGAAGACCATTAAAACTCGACACTTTTCTCCAGTTACCCAGCAAAAAGGGAGGAAACAGAGATGTGGCTCAAGAGGTGAAGTGCTAGCCTTGAGCACAAAAGCTCAGGGACAGTGACAAGACCCTGAGTTCAAGCCCCAGTACACACACACACACACACACACACACACACACACGCTTCTAATTTCAAAAGGATTCTCTTAGATATGACTTAAGATTAAATGATTATATGTATAGGAGGAACTGTGGTTCAATCTTGGTATAAGATGGTGATTAAAAAAAAAAAAGCCTTGTGAATACAATGTGGATGAGGGTAACAGTGTGATGTCTGTCTAGCTATGAATCCACTCTGGTCCCTACCAAATTTAGGTAGATGGTCAGGCACAATGGGACGGTGGTCGGCTCTGAGGATTGTTAGTCAATATCTACAATATATCCAAAGCTAGAAAAGTGCCTCCAGGCGCTTTGAATGTTAAATGATAATCATTATTACTTATCCATGCTCTTCAAGGCATTTATATGGATAAAGTAGAAAGAGTAGGCCGTGGTCACTTCTGTAAATCTTAAGCTACTGTCAAAACTAGTTCAATCTCTGGTTTATTGCAAAATAAACATTACAAAAGATAAGAGACAGACCGATAGAAAGACCAAACAACAGGATCACTAAGAAACTGAACTATCAGTCAAGTTCAGGCACTATGATCTAATTCCAATAGCTGACTAAAGGGATGGGGCACAGTTCAGTTGACAGAGGTCCTTCCTTGCAATATGAGGTGTTACCAAAACATCCAGAGAAAAAGAAAATTAAAAAACTGAATAAACAACACAGCTTCCAAACTGGTCGGACGCCACATTGACTTGAATCATGTCTTGAGGTCCAACATTTCTGTCACCATCATTCCACAATACCTCAGATGAGATGAAAACTTCTTAATTTCCAAACTCACATTCAACAACAGCCAAGAGTTTATCTCTACTTCCTCACTCCCCGCCCCCCCCCCGCTTCTTCAAAACAGTCAATTTTCCTGAATGATCAGGAGAAACTGCCCTAAAAGAATACACTGATTCAGCCAATGTTAGCATTTCTAGAAGTCATTTCTAGAAGTCCTGTAGAAACTGGGGGGATGGCTTCTTGGAGAGCCTTTTATGTGGACATAAACCCAAGCAACAGGAGCCTGGAAGGAATATTTAATAAACCCTCGACACCCCATCCACAATTCTAGGAGGTCTGCGGGGCTGGGCTGCATTAATCCGGGGGCTTAAAGCAGGTATGAATGAACCTGTGGGGAAAAAAAGGCAAAATGGTTCTATTAAAAAAATAGAGAGACTGCAAATTGCTGACAAGAATATTGGGCAATTATTAAAATGCAGCAATTACAGATAGAACAGAGCCAAGCTAAACAGTTTGATGCCCAAGGCAAACCACAGCAAGTTTACACCGGATCTTAAAACATCTCCAAAGGAAGTGGAAGACAAGTTGGAACTCCACGCTGCTGCTCCTGACAAAGAGGGAGCTTTGCTGCTTTTATATGAGAAGACTCTCTCCATCACAGAACGTGGCCAAATAGAAAATAAGCTGCAGGAGATTTCTGTCTGGTCTGCCTCGTGGTGACAGGATCCTAACACTAAGAGGGATGTGACCCCCACCTTGCTGATAGCCATCTGTGGCTAGACCTGGGCACATCACACAACTTGGGGACCTGTTGTCTTGTGTGAAGAATGCTGGATGCTACAGGCTTCTGAGAAATTGGGGCTCTGAAATCAAACTAGGAAACACAAACTGCTCTTCTCTGTGAGGTCTACCACATTCACTTTGCAAAGGCCATCTGATGCCACTCCGTCTCTCTGGACTTTCTGAACTGTCACTTCCTTTCCAACTTTAAATAGGTTCTCTGAGACCCCCCGCCCCCCCACACACACAGAACAATCTAGAGTCTACTGTAGAATAATCATTTAGCCCACAGGGGACAAAAACATTGAATATCCACAAATTAACAGAAGATACTGAGAAAGAGCTTCATGTATTGAAGGAAGAAGATAATGAGCACTGGCGGCTCATTCCTGTAATCCTGGCTCCACAGGAGGCTTAGAAGTGAGGATCACAGTTTCTTGAAGCCAGCTTGGGCAGACAATCCAAGAGACTTCTCTCTCCAACTAACCCCCCAAAAAGCATGAAGTGAAGGTGTAACTCCAGTGGTAGGTAGAATGCCAGCCTTGAGCAGAAAAGAAAGCCAACAGAGAGCATGAGGCCCTGAGTTCAAGGCCTACTTCCAGAAAATACAAAAACAAAAACCAACCAAACAAAAACCCTGCTCAGAAATGGAGGAGGAGAAGGAAATTAAGACAGAGAAGAAAAAGATGCAGGCAAGTCTGCTCGTTTCAGTGTCTTCTGTGTTTACTTCAGAGGCCCCTGACCTGGGCACGCTTCCTTCATTCCCTGTTGAGTCTACAGAGCACATGGAAAATACTGGGACTAGCTAGAAAAGTCTATTCAAACAAATCCTGAATGCCCCCAGGATTTCTTTTTCAAGAGCAAATCTGGCTCATAGAGGAAAACCGTAGGAAAATAGACAGCTAGTACAAGCAAAGAGCTAATTGAAAAGTTCAAAAATTACTAACTTCTAGGTGGCTAACATATCTGACGATATACAAGAGATTATTAAACCTAGCCAAGTACCAGGGACTTAGATCTGTAATCCCAGCTACTCAAAAGGCTGAGCTCCAGAGGATCAGAGTTCAAAGCCAGCCCTAGCAGGTGATTCAGTGAGAACCCATGTCCAAAATAACCAGCAAACACACAGGGCTGAGGAGAGAAGGTGGTGGCGTCATTTACATTTAGCCAACACATTTCATTTCCTGTATTTCATCTCTTCTACCAACAAATCTTCTCCACTCTGTGCCAGGCACTGGATCGAGAAGCCATGCAAAGAGACTTGTTCTTTTGTTCTTATGAAATAAACAGATGACTTTGAAAGAAAATTATCCTTTAAAGAGGGCTTGGAGGTTTAAAAAGATTTAAAAAGTTGGGTATGGTGGGGCATGCCTGTAATGCCAGCACTCAGGAGGCTGAGGCAAGAGAATTTTGTGCTGGAGACCAATGGGATATATAGTGAAATCCTGTCTCAAAAAAAAAGTCTCAAGAGGCTGAGATCTGAGGATCACAGTTTGAGGCTAGCCTGAACAGAAAAGTCTGTAAGATTTTTCAGCAATAAGTGGAGCAAGTAGTAGCAAGGCAGCCTTGAATGCAAAAGCCTAGCAAGAACATGGCTCCTGGAACTCAAGCCCTAATGCTGGCACAAAAAGAGAAGAGGAAGAGGAGTCAGGGTGGGTGTTTTCCCAGAGTCTAGCTCTGGAAGAAAGCAAGGCTGTAGTATGCACAAGGAAAGGAAAGAAGAGGTGTGTGGTGGAGAGGGCACACATTGGGGCTTTTAACATTCTCCTGGAGGCTGTACAGAGAATTGACTGCTGGGAGATCAGTCAATTCCTACAAAGGATGGAGAGCTGAAATCTGACAGCAGCCTGGATTTCCTCTGTTGAGCAAGAACCACTTGAATGTACCAGGGCCACAGGGTCCTCCCAAACATCAGATGAGACCGTGTGCACGGGATCAAAAGCTGTCATTACATCGCACTAGCTGCCTGTCTCACCTGGAGAAATCTATTACCCCCAAAGATTAAAGTCCCAAGGGGCTGTGTGTCAGTGGCCAGAAAAAGAAGAAAAGAAAAGGAAGAGAGTCTGGGAAGAAGGCATGAGATCCAGAGGCCAGAGAATAAACAGAAAGCCTGGCTCACCCTCCTACCCGCCCCCCTCCCTCTCCTGACTGCCCAGGCTTCTAGAGTTTTCTCAGGGCAGAATCCTAGTGCATCCTTAAAAGCCCAGGCACACAGACTCATCCCCAAGCAAGACCACCAAACCCAGGAGGCAGTGGGGACACACTCCTTGAGGTCAAGAAAGGTCACATCTTCTTCAGCTCCACAAGCGGACTGTTCACCTATCTTTGTAAAACTCTACGGACCACCTCTTCACATCCAAGATTTCTGCACCCTAAGATTTCTGCTGCTTATCATTACAAGGTGGTGTCCGGACTGAACACAGAACTGAAAGCCTAGCTAGGTTACTGAGCTTCTCTACTCCCTTGCTTACACTCCATTATAACCCTTTGATTTTAATATCTGAGATAGAATAGGGCACAGTAATCTGCTAATCCTAGCCAGCTAATCCTACCATTGGTAGTCCTGGCTACCCCAGAGGCTGAGAGCTAGGGATCCTGTTTTGAAGCCAACCCAGGCAGGAAGAGCCATGAGACTCTTATCCGATTAATCAGCAAAAAGCCAGAAGTGGAGCTGTGGCTCAAGTGGTAGAGGACTAGCCTTAAGGAGAAAAAGCTAAGCAAGAGCACAAGACCTTGAGTTCAAAAGCCAGTGCCAGCAAAAAAAAAAAAAAAAGGAGGAGAAAGAGAAAGAGGAGGAAGAAGAAGAAGAGAAGGAGGAGCTGCAGGAATAGGAGGAGGAGCAGCAGCTGCAGCAGCACTATTACTAGCAAGGTGTTAGGCAATAACTTTCTCCTAAGCCTTAAGACTTCCTTGCTAGGCAAGGAGCCCTTCCTCTCCTTCCTGGAGGAGGCGTTCTGCTGTGATCTCAGTAAGAGTGGGAGGCAAAGCCAATACAAACGATGCTCTTCACCCCTCCTGTGCCCTAACATCTGTCACTTCAGAATGGGATTTCTTGCCCTTGGGTATCAGTTACTGCCCTCACTGGACAGAGATCCACCTATCTCTGACAGAAGCCAGCATCAGTCCACCTGCCTTCCAACACCTTAACAAGGATTAAAAACCCCACTTCAAAATTAAGGTGGGATTCTAATTGCACAAAAGTCCTTTGTCCAATGTTTTTCTTGGGGAGGGGGCGGTTCCCTAAAATAAACATTTCAAAGAAAGTAATAGGGAAGAAAAAAAAAACTCAGACTTCTCTGGCCATCTCAAGATGTTCCCCAGAGCACAGCCCTCAGGCAGGGCAAATCTGAAAAGTTCCAAGAGCCACCATCAGCATGGGCTCAGAGCCACAGCAGGATGTCAAGGCCACAGGACATTTGCCCCTCCGCCCCACACAGCCTCTCCTCCAGCTCCTTCCTCTACTGCTATGCTTCCTTTCATCTTTGTAGAGGAAGGGTTAAAGGGCAAACCACAGGCAGAGGGAGAGCTCAGCAAGCGCAGGCCTGTTGGAGGTACAATGGCAGTCTTCCCAAACCACTGGAAGGCTGGGAGCGCCTGGCCTCTTCTTCAAGTTCGAAAACTCAAAAGATCAGTGTTCTGGACTGATGGGTCTAAAACGGGGCTTTTAGAAATCGAATCTTCCAGACAGATCTTGTATCTCCCCTTTTAAAAACCCATGTGTTTAATTGCAGCTGTAAGAAACTCATCAAGTCCTACTTCTCCTAATTTATTCATGCAACAAATAGTTACCAAGTGCTTGCTCTATGCCACCACTATTCTAGATATAGGATTCAACAAATCCCCACACTTAGGAAGTATATATTCTAGTCCAGGACAGATTTTTAACCAGGTACGTAATCATGTATTAGAGAGACATAAATGCTATTAAAAAAAAGAGAGAGAGAGAAGGGGAAGGAGGCTTATATGTCAGCCTTGGGTTTGTGGAAGGAAGGTAGTGTGTGTGTGTGTGTGTGTGTGTGTGTGTGTGTGTGTGTTGCTAACCTTAGGCAAACAAAGCTCAGGGACAGCACCCAGGTCCCGCATTCAAGCCCCAGGACTAGCACAAAAAGGAAAAATAAGCCAAAAAAAAAAAAAAACCACCTGAAAGCTATTGAAGCAAGGAAATCAAAGCAACCAAATGTAGAATGAGAAAAAGAGGGAAAAAGAAAGGAGAAATTGCAACTCAGGTTGTAATTAGCATAATCTACCGATGGTATTTAGAAGTGGGGCCACTGAAAGGCAATTAAGATGAAAAGAAGCCTTGAGAGGGGGACCCTACTCTGATGGCACTGTGACACCTGAGCTAGTACACTGTCTGCCTCTGCAGAGAAACCTTCACTAGCAGGAGTTACCTTACCAATTGCCCAACCTTTAGAACCATGAGCTGAGTAAACCTAGCATCAAGTACTTTGCTACAGCAACAGAATAGAAAAGGGATAAGAAAAAAGGATCAATCATTAATAGAAGATGGTAGAGAGATCAGGAACTTAAGAGAGAAAGCTGATGGGGCTAGGAAGGTGGCTTAGTGGTAGAGCGCTTGCCTTGCATGCCGGAGGCCCTGGGTTCGATTCCTCAGCACCACATAAGCACAAAGAAAAAAGCAGGAAGTGACACTGTGGCTCAAGTGGTAGAGCGCTAGCCTTGAGCTGAACAGCTGATGGACAGCGCCAAGGCCCAGAGTTCAGGCCCCACGACCGGACCCAAAAAAAGAAAAGGAAGCTGAGACTTTAAAAAAAAAAAGAAACAAACAAACACATATAGACCAAAAAAGAGCAATGAATGCAGCAATTCATCAGGGTTCATCCTGAAACTAGAAGTGGGCTCTCAGGAAGGCTAGCTGCTCTGACGAAAATCTAGGACAATCCAATCACTCATGCATCATCCAACCAGGCCTCTTGTTACCATACTACCCCTAGGTTTTTCTCCTTACTATCTGGACTTCAATCCAAAGCATGATAAAGGTATACCCCTCCCCAAGGAAAAAAAAAAAAACTCACAAAAACAAAACAGCCAGCAACGACCAGATCTGCTGATATGAGCTCCTAACCCAGCAGCCCTCAAATAGGAAGTACCACAGCAGTGAACCTAGACCCTTACTGTCAGCAGATGCTGTCTAACCTCTACTATCCTGGTGCTCCCTGATAAACAAAACAATCCTAAAAGGCTTCTTCATTTCCAACTTGGAGCACAGGGTGGAGGGGGGGAAAAATCTGAACACCAACAGAAAAACTAGCAGATTGCTTTAAAAATGCATCTCCAGTTCTTTCTCCTTTACCCTTTGCAGAAAAAAAAAGGGCAACCCCATTCCCAAGGGATCATTTTTTCTTGGCTTAATTTCACTAGTTTTTGTGATACATAATTAGAAACAGACTGCTTTTTCCTGGCTTTTAGAGAACAGGATCTTTGGGGCTGTGAGAGTTGCCAACTACAGAATCCTAACCTTAGGAGGAAAAAAAAATCTTTTGCAAACCCCTTACCTACTTGAAATGTATATTAATTCCAGAGGAAATATTTAAATCCATTATTAGTGTTAGCTCCTCCCTCCGCTAGCTTCCATTTAAACTAAGTGGCAGCCTGCTTTGCACGTGCGCACACCTGCGTCCCATTCAAGTACTACCCCAAGTCCTGCCTACCCAGCAAAGTACCTACATGGAATACTTTCTCGAGAACTGTTTAAGAATTTAGTAGAACAGATTCTAAAGGAAATTTATTTGGCCCCCTCACAGGGCAGAATTGAAAGCTCGAATAATGAAATAAAAATGCCACAGAAGCAGAAACAGGGAAGAAACATGAACGTAAGGAGTGGGTCACGTAGCTGCGTGGCTAATTAGAGCATGGAGTCAAGACAAAGCAGGTATACAGGGGTGTCCTCACAAAACCAGTTGTTAGCCTATGTGCTTTTCCTATGAGAGCTGATAAATAGGTGGCCAGCAGCAACCTCCCTAAAGTCACAAAAACAAGGCTGAGTAGAATGAGATTTGAGACTCTTACTACCAATGAACCAACCATCCAAAGGCTAGAAGTACAAGAGTGGCTCAAGTGGTAGAGCACAAGCCTTGAGTACCAAAGCTCAGGGACAGTGCCCAGGCCCAAGTCCTAGGACAGGCACAAGGAAGGAGAGGGAGAGGAGAGGGAGCGAAGGAAGAAGAGGAGGAGGAGGAGGAGGAATTGGAGGAGGAGGAAGAGGAAGAGAAGGAGAGAGTAAAGAGGAGAGGAGAGAGGGGAAGGGAGGAGAGAAGAAAGAGGAGAAGAAGGAGAGGGGAGATGATAGAGAGTAGATCTCAGAGAGGCTTTGGCAGAAGAGAGTAAACACTTAGCTGAGAAACAGCTCCTACACACCAGGAAGATGTAACTCTGCAAGGATTCAACGTGTATGCAATGAGTCAACCGTGTTTTCCCTCTAAGTTGAACTGAATCTGCCAGCCAACTGCACCGGGTCTGATAGCACAGAATGAGACCCTCAGAAGTGTTTTGTGTTGAGGTTGTCTGGCTGGACAGATAAAAGCCAACCAGGAAGGAGACAAGCCATGACCAGCAGAGCGAGAAGCACCCAAGAGCACTTGAGGGAGCGCGTGAATGCGGACAGGGCCACATGCCTGCAATCTCACTAGCTCACCTCAGACGACCTTCCAAAAGAGGAGAAAGGCGGGCGGGGGAGGGAAGGGGGAAAGCCCAATTCTGATCCAACAGTTATCTATCATACACTGAGATAACTAGGAAGTGAAATTTCATAAAGAGCCACCCATGCATCTTTGCCTCCAAAAACCAACATCCCGCTATCAAAACACATAAATCACTACAAATGCTAATAAAGCCTAGTCCCCAGTGGGAAAGGAATATTCATCCATTTCCATTGTTAAGAAAACAATAAAGGAGGAATCCAAAGTTCTGTCAGCCCCTCCTCAGGGCCTTTGGTATTCTGACCCTCTACCCCACCCCCTGGTCCCCACCCCCTCACACCTGTGAATCCCAGAGCTCCACCTCCAACACCAGGCTACCCACAGAAGAGTTCAAGGGCCCCAATCTGTAAAGATGGTTGGCTAAAGATTTTTCCCCCCAAGGAACTAATCCACTTAAAAGTGTTTTCACAAATGGCCCATCTGCCATTTCATACCACCTCTGACTTTCGGGCATGGATCCGTGAATTACTTATGCACTGGGAAGGACAGGAAAGCAGGTGTTTTTGTGGCTGTAGATGTCCGGGGCTTGGGGACTGTGGTTTGCTGTTGTTTTCTGTTACAAACAGCATCCAAAGAACCTCTTCCATGCAGATCCAGGGCAAGAGGTTGGGAGAATACGATGCTCCTGCATTGCCTTTCCCTGTTGTGGAGTTACAACTAAGAGTTTAGATGTCACTGTAAATGACCATCCAGGAAACAGAGTGGTATCTGATTCTAAAAGATGAACTTGACCAGTTTCAGACTGGAGGCACCTGTCAACATCATCGAATCATGAGCATAATACTCCCTGCCCAGACAGAAACAACAAGCAGCAGATATAGGATGATAGCCAACAATGGGATTCTGGGGAATCTTACTACAGATTTTCCTCTTTAAATATGTTTTGGAGGGCTGGGAAGGTGGCTCAGTGGTAGAGTGCTTGCCTCACATGCATGAGGCCCTCAGTTCAATTCCTCAGTACCACATAAATAGAAAAAGCCAGAAGTGGCACTGTGGCTCAAGTGGTAGAGCGCTAGCAAAAGAAGCTCAGGGACAGGTGCCCACTCCCTGATTTCTGAGTTCAAGTCCCAGGACTGGCAAAAAAAAAATAAGAAGAATTTTTAAAAATGTGTTTTGTAATCCCCTCTAAATAGTTGTCAGCCTGTGAAGCCTCCATCTCGGGCCTGAAAAACTGAAGAATAAAAAACAAAAGTAGAGCAAGGTCCAAATGACAGTGGTGGCCTTAGGCAGAATTCATATTACTATTGCATTAAATACACATACACGAACAAAAAAAATTGCACATTTGGCTGAGAAAGTAAGAGATCAAAATCACTTGCCTCTAAGGTGAGGAGGGAGAATGGTTGGAAATCTGTGCTAATTCTTACAGGCTTTGCAAGCAGAGAAGAATTAAGCTTGTGTCAATTAACAAGCAAATGTGCTATTTCAAAAGACAGAAAACAAGAAATCTAGACATGGACAGAGCCCAGGATGAGGATGCAGCTCTCTTTTGTATAGCCTTTCCAAGTGGTGTTTATTCATTTCAACTTGACTAAAAACTGAACAAATTAGCAACAGCTTGCATTTTATGAAATACTACAAAGAAACACTGCTATCATTCCAAGAGTGGAATTAAGGCCATAGCTCTTAGTACACTTAATTCTCTTCCAGTGACACAGATGTCTTAATGACTCAATGTTATTTGTGATACAATTCTCTGTGTGTGCATGTGCTCGTCCTGGGGCTAGAACTCAGGGCCTGGATGCTGTTAACTGGAGGTGAAAAGACTTTCACAGACCTTTGTTCCTGGAAACTTTAATCCTCAGATCTCAAGTCTCCTGAGTGGCAAGGATTACAGGCATAAACCACCAGCACCCTAAAAAGCCTAGCTTTTTATTGAGCCTAGCTTCACTCTTCAGTTCAGTGTCCATATCCCTAATGTCATTGCAAGCTTACTATTAAGTTTTAAAAACCTTATTTTTACCTCAACTCAAATAATATTTTCAAAAAGGAAAGTTGCTAACATTTTTTAATGTAAAAATAATTTAAGAAGTTTGTAAACATAAAGAAATTCCTCCAGTGGACTGGCTGAAATTGTGTTATTAAAATTTAATTTTAGGGCTAGGAAGGTGGCTCAGTGGTAGAGTGCTTGCCTTGCATGCATGAGGCCCTGGGTTCGATTCCTCAGCACCACATAAGCAAAAAGAAAAAAGCCGAAAGTGGCGCTGTGGCTCAAGTGGTAGAGCACTAGCCTTGAGCTGAAGAGCTGAGGGACATCGCCCAGGCCTCACGACTGGACTAAAAAAAAAAAATTAATTAAAAAAAAAAAACAGTGTTAGCTGGGCACCAGTGGCTCACACCTGTAATCCTAGCTACTCAGGAGGCTGAGATCTAAGGATGGCAGTTCAAAGCCAGCCCAGGCAGGAAAGTCCATGAAACCCTAATCTCCAATAAACCACCAGAAAACCGGAAGTGGAGCTGTAGCTCAAGTGGTAGAGCGCTAGCCTTGAGCTGAAGAGCTGAGAGACAGCGCTCAGGCCCAAAATTCAAGCCCCCAACCAAAAAAAAAAAAGCACTGTTAGCCAGGCATCAGTGGCTCACACCTGTCATCCTAACTACTCAGAAGGCTGAGATCTGAGTATTGCGGTTTAAAGCCAGCCCAGTCAGAAAAGTCTATGAGATTCTTAGCTCCAATTAACCACCAGAAAACCAGAAATGGCACTGTGACTTAAGTAGTAGAGAGCTCAGCCTTGAGCTGAAAGCTCAGGGACAGCGCCCAGGCCCAGAGAATTCAAGCCCCACTACCAAAAATAAATACAAAATAAAGTTTTCTATTAGCTAATAATTCTGACCATTATTTTTTTTATTCCATAGCATAAAAAGACAAAGAAAAACCATTTGAAAATTACTGACCAAGAATGAATAATTCAAAATCAACACAGCTCAATCATCCAGGAAGAATATTCTATAAATGACCCTATGACCCATCAAGGTCATCTTTAATTAGCTCAAATTAAGCCTAGTTCTTCAATGCAAGTGCAAATCTCAAATTCTAACTGGAGGTTTTAAACAAAATCTGAACCTTTCAGCAGTTAGGATCCTAGGAAACTGGTGACTTAACTAGGAAAGAAATCAGTAGTGATGCCAAAGGATATTTTTTTCTTTCCCTGGAGTTAGGAGACTAAGAGACACTACACAGCCAAATTTGCATGTAAAAGGGAAAGATTAATTCCTTTGAGTCTTAAATAGAATGGGACAACAGCTTCAGAAAACTAATTTAACCAGTCCTTAAAGGCTGGAGGTGAACTCCCTAAGCAAGCTTACACCTTTGTAGCTCCCAGCACTTGGAGAACCAAGTGAGGAAGCTTAATTTGACAAACTCTAAAACCAGATTAGGCATGGTAGTGAGATGTTAAACACTTGTAAATGAAAACTAAATGAGCTCCTACATAAAAGTGACTCCTGTTTAAGTAAAATGCTGCAATACAAAAAGAAGTGGCTACTCAGGACAGTTATTTTAAAATAATACTACATGATACATAAGTAAAGAAATTGGCCCACCAAACTATAAAGATTAGAAAAACTTTTTCCAGGAAGTGATGTTGTGGCTCAAGTGGTAGAACACTCACCTTGAGCTGAAGAGCTCAGGGACAGTGCCCAGGCCCAAAGTTCAGGACCCATGACCAACAACAAAAAAAAAAAAACACCTTTTTCCAAAATCTATTTGACTGACTTTTCCATGTTTATGAATTCTCCCATGTTGATAATGTTTTATAGACAGGTGTGCCTGTCCATGCACACATCACAGATGATATCAGATGAAAGTCAAACTATTACTATGCAAATTAATTCTATCAATAATCAAAAATCAAAAACGCTCCAAAATCCTACACTTCAGCACCAAACAGACACAAATGGAAAATTCTATGCCTGTCCTCATGTGACAGTGGGAGCCAGGACTCAGGGGCACCAAAAAATACTGCATGAAACTACTTTTACATTATAAGGTATATGTGAAATACAAACTTGGTGTTTAGCCCTGGGTTACCTCCCCGTGCTATTTTATTAGGTATGTGCATATATTCCAGAGTCTGAAGAAATTAGAACACGTCTTGATACTTAGCATTTCTGTTAGTGATAGTCAACCTGCTACTAAAACACACATCTCTGAAGAATGCATAGTAATTGAATTTAGTTTAAGTTAATAATCCTTTATAATCTTACACTTAGAAAAGCCAAGCTCAAGTGGTAGAGCACTTGTGTAGATGGTAAGGTCCTGGGTTCAACAAGAAGGAGGGAGGAAGGGAAGGAGGTAGAGACCTGAAAAATTACTCAAACTACAAAAGAAATAGTTTACTTACATGACTTTTAAGGAAAATAAATGGTGGGGGGAGGGGGAACCCAGGACATTATATATCTAAGCCATCATTCTCCTGCTGAGCTACATCCCCAGTCCTGTAATGTGTATTTCAATATCTGTCCGGTCCACCATACAGACCCTTCCACATACAGACCCTTCCCTCATGGTCATCTTTAATTAGTTGAAATTAAACCCAGTTCTTCAATGCAAACTCAGAAAGCAACTTGGTTATTCTGCTAGATAAAGCCACATTTTCCACTTTCAACATGTAAGTTTCACTACCAACAGGTTTAGGTGCCCGCTAGACATCAAGAGTATGCTGGGCGCCCCCTGTTGGCTGATCATGGAAACCTAACAATGACTCTCCAGGGATTTTGCCTTTGAAGTGCTGGGGAGTTCAAAAAGCAATTTGGTGGTGATCTTCACATTGGAAAACATGAGCTGAATCCACAGTGGAGCTAAGCTGCTAGGCAATGGTCAGGTTCTATCACAACAGGAAAAATTAAAATTGACAAACAACAAAGACAGATTAAATGGGGAAGGGGGGAGGGAGAAACACTGAAGCCTTGAACCGCTAAACAATGCAGAATGAAAGCCAAAGGCAGAGAACATCAAGAAACAGAGCCACATCCTTTAACTGACACAATGGCACAAAATCAATTCCATTTTAATAGCCCTTAAGGGGGTAAGAATTATTTCCCTGCCTCCTGTGCCAACCTCAAGCTGTTTCCTAAGGAAGCCAAGGAACTGTGGTCAACAATGCCTGGTGAATTCATAAAAGAAATTAAGAATAAAGACCCATAGGAACACAAGGCAGAGTTCTATTTATACTTCTTTGGAGCCCATCTCGAGGGAGCTGTCTTTGGGCTCTCATCGGTACATGGATAATCACCTAAGTTAATCAGATGCAAAGGCTATGTTAGCTCGTGTCTGTTAGTCCTAGCTACTCCGGAGACTGAGATTTAAGAGTTGAGGTTCAAAACCAACCCACACCGGTAAGTCTGAGACTCTTTATCTCCGATTATCCAGCGAAAAGCTGGAAGTGGAAATGTGGATCAAACTGTAGAGGGTCAGCCTTGAGAGGGGGGAAAAAAGGCAAGCAACAAACAAACAACAAAAAGCATTAAGATTCTATGGAAGAGGTGAAGAATCTCTATGGACTGATTCACAGGAACAAACCAGAAACAAATCTGAACCCCCAAAGCCCACCACCACCACCCCTCCAGTGACCAGGGACATTCGGAGGTCAAGGCTAAGAAAGCTGCTCATGGTCTTGGGCAGAGAAGACTCAACCTTGCCCTCGACGGGCAAAAGAAGTCTGCAAGACTCTTGGCTCCAATTAGTCAGCAAACAGCTGGAAGTGGAGGTATGGCTCAAGTGGTAGAGTGCCAGGCTTGAGAGACAAGAAAGAGTACAAAGCCTGGAGTACCAGTACCAAGCCCCAGTACCAGCCCAACAACAACAACAAAGTATACTGGACATATTTATGAAATGATCAGAGGAAACTCCCCCTGTACTATTAATGTATGGTAACAAAAAATGTAAAAATTTTAAAAAGGAAAAAAAGCAGTCGGCGAAGACGCCAGGTTCCAGGACACAGCAAGGCGCACTGGTGGCTGTCGTCGTCGTCGTCATCGTCATTATCATCAACAGCAGCAGCAGCAGCCAGCAGAAACATGTGCGTTCTGACTCCAAAGTACCCGATTTCAGGAAGATTAAAAGATCATCCGAGCGCTGGAGCTGCGCAGACGCGGTACCCCAGCCCCCGGATTCCCCCGGGGCCCCCTGGGGCTCCCCGCGGCCCCCAGCCCGAGTGGGTCGCGCTCACACTCACGCGGGGCGGCTCTGCCTTCGTCCCGGCCACACACACCTTCCATCACCGGGTCCTCGCCGTGGCCTCGAGGGGCCGGGACATGACGCCCCCCGCCCCGGCTTTCCCAGCTCCGCGAAATGGGGCGATTTTCTCCCCGCAGCCCTTTTTATTTGCTTTTTTCGGTGCAGTCCCCCAAGCCTCCTCCGGCGCGGCGGCCCCACGCGCAGGTTCCGGGACGCGGGGGGGACGACGTCCGCAGACCCCGGCTTCCAAATCCCTCGGAACCGAGGGAACACGCGGGGATTCTTCCAACCTC
>NW_012267255.1:11017808-11032726 GCF_000151885.1 Dipodomys ordii
GTCTTCCCTCCAACCACCAGAGAGGCCTAAATAAACGAATACAAATGTCAGCATTACCAGGCCAGGTCTGGTCCACGGTGCAGCCCCTGACCTGTGACCTGTGCCCTGTGACCTGTGCCAGTGGATGCATTCCTCAGATCAACACCTTGCTACACCTGTTCACACTATGTATTTAAATAACTGGAAAGTCTCCCAGGGGCAAAATGACTGATCTCAGAAGGCCTCACGTCCTGACTCTGCCAGGTGAACAAATGGCTTAGACTCTTCAGCTTCTGTCTTGTGTAAAATGACTGGTTTGGCCTAGGAGTGTTCTTCCTGAATGACTACTCTGCTCCTTCGTCGATGGAGAATGGAATTGGAGAGCTGTGTGAAATGAGTACTTTGCCGAAGCTGGTAGTTCATGCCTGTAATCCTAGCTGCTCTGGAGGCTGAGATCTTAGGACCGAGGTTCAAAGCCAGCCAGGGCAGGAAAATACTTATCTCCAATTAACCAGCAAAAAGCCAGAAGTAGAAGTGTGGCTCAAATGGTAAAGCACCAGCCTCAAGCACAAAAGCTAAGGGACCACACTCAGGTCCTGAGTTCAAGCCCAAGTACCAGCACACACACAACACAGAGAACTACTACTATTACTACTACTGTTACTACTGTTACTTAGATCATTATTTGGAAAGCCATTGTTCTCATCTTTCTCTTGTACCTATACATAGAAAATCCACCTGACTGGGAATTTATTCACAAAGGTTAAATGTCGCTAATCAACTGAATATTGCAAAACCCTCAATGAACCACTGATGCCACCATTTATTTAGCACCAACTATGTGAGGGCAAAAGGAACAAAATCCAGGTAGTAGAATTATCCTAAGCCTTTGTATAGACTATGTTTAAGGCCTTAAGACTGGGCTCAGATTACATTGGATTCATGCCTCAAGTTATCAAGTTTTAGTTTCAAGTGTAGACATGAACACTTGAACTGGGTGTGAATATTTAATCCCACATTTAAATCCTGTCATGTTAAGGCTTTGTAAATAAAATGGTTCTCTCCATGCCATTTTACTGAGAGAAAGAGAGACAGACAGACAGACAGACAGACAGACCGACTGACCAAGGGGGGGGGGGATTAGTAACCACTACCATCTAGTAAATGATTCATCTATGCCAAGCAGGATACCAAATGTAGGCCCTATGTATGAACAGGCCTTATAACTTGCCAAGTCATTATAGCTAATGAAGTGAAAAGGCTAGGATTTAAACATTCACTTACTTTGAGCTTATGTCATGAGTATTTAATTTGTTTCACTAGAAGATGAGGAAAAGAAGCAAGAAATGTTGTTAGCATTTACAAAACTGACAGTGTCTAAAGAGATGCCTCTTTAGATCCTACCCCCTACCCCCCCCACCCCACCATGACCTTGGAACTTGAGATCATCCTGCCTTAGCCTCCCATGTGCTGGAATTCCAGGTGTCCACCACCATATCTGGCTCCCTACTTTTGATTAATGGAAAAATTAGACCCTTTCTATGGGATGGCTTATCTCCTTTCATTGGTTTCATCTGGAACTAGATTCCAGGTTACAGTGTTTGTTACTAGCTTCCCTTCGGTCTGAGGCACTACCTTGATCGTTTGTTCTAGTAAATCCTTTTTCTTTGAGCAGACTTTTCCCCAGAGCGCTAACATAAAGCAGCGCACCTTATCTAACTTGCATCGGAGATGTTTGGAGGCAGAGGCCCTGTGTCTCCCAAGGAGCCACATGGTCTAGGTGTGGACGTCCTCTTTTACAGTGACTCATAGCAAACAGCATGTCTCCAGCGCTCCTTGATTAGCAGACAAGTGGACAAACTCACAGAAAATTAACACCATAGACTAAACTGCCCCTTATAGAAAGAAGGACCATAGGCTTCTAAAAGACCATATTGGGTTGTGTGTGTGTGTGTGTGTGTGTGTGTGTGTGTGTGTGCGCGCGTGCGCACGTACACACGCACGTGCCACTGGATTTGAACTCAAAGCCTCACACTCAGCTTTTTTGCTCAAGGCTTGCACTCTACCACTTGAGCCACGGCTCTGCTTCCAGCTTTTGGGGGAGGGGTAATTGGAGAAAAGAGTCTCATAGACTGCCCTGGTTGGCTTTGAAGCTCAATCCTCAGGTCTCTGCCTCCTGAGTGGTTAAGATTACAGGCCTGAGCCACTGGCACCCAGCTGACCAAATCATTTTTAAAGCCATCTGATTATTTCTCTTTCTTTAAATCCTAATACAGTAGCACATGCTTCAGGCTTCGCTGACTTTCACTCATTAAATCTATAATGACTATGTTATCTGCATTTGACATTAGAAAAGGTTGCACAGAGAGGTTAGAAAACTAGCTCTGGGCCTCACAACCAGCAATTGTCAGTGCCAGATATCAATCCTTCAGTGTGTGTTCTGTCTGGGCCTGAACCTCGTGTAACAGGCAAAAGTGAACCCTTTCCCACACCTGAAGAGAGAAGCTTGGGTTGTGGATTGTTGGGTATTTTTTTTTTGAATCAGTTCTTTAAAAGTTGCAAAAGATAGAAACAAAAGTTTGTTTAGGAGAAATATTACCCTATCGCCAACACCTAAAAGTGGAACCCTTTTACCCCAAACTGTTCACTAACTTAAAGTTTGTCTTATACAGCCAACACCTTTGAGGGCTGTTGCACAATCCTTTTACAAGCGTGTGACAGAACACAAACCAAATGTTGCTCTAACGTTCTTGTGACAGCACACTGTCTTGTGCATTATGGCACTTTCTGCTTGGCTGACCGATCATTACCGATTCAATTCGTATCTACAAGTGTTTTATATGGCGTCGTTATCAACTGCCATCATTTTCAAAACACATTTCCTAGATCTATATTTCAAAGTAGAACTTCCTTTTCACGGATAAAAATGTGCAGCTGGCAAATGTCCAATTAACAGAGTTGGGGAGGAGGGGAGTTCTCAGATGAACCTGTTTGCAAGGCAAAGTCTACACCAACACAACGCAGACCTGGGATATTGCTTGGAGAAATTGGAAATAAAAAATCTTCAGTAAGTTTCCCCATTGTAACTTCCAAGTTCCTGCAAAGACAGAGCAGAAGCCTCCAAATAATGGCTCCCTTATCCATCTTCCATTGTCCTTCCACGGGGATTCTGATGAAGCACGAAAACGCTGCCATTTCAGGGACAGTGAAATCTCTTGGGATTCCCCTGGTCTGAACTCTTCAAAGAATGAGCTGCCAGGGGGTGCTGTTCCTGTAGCCAGAGCCTGGCCTGCAGGACTCTGCCTTCTCCCCCTCTCCACAGCCTCCCCATAGAACTGGCCCCTTCTCTGATTTCTCCTGGTTTTTTGTTTTCTGAATTTGATCTGGGAGAAGACCATAGAAAAGGTGTTATGAATTATAACATGTTATTTTGTACTCAGGGGGACCTTCCCTGCCCCCCCAAAAAGATCAAAAGCACTCAGGTATAACACTTATGTCTATAAATGTTTATGGGGGAAAAAAACTCAGCCTTTTGCCTGAAACATAAATCTCTTTATTTCCTAAAGCTAACCTGAAGTTCCATTGTGAGCACTTTTGTCCACTCAGGGAGTGTGGCTCAAATGATAGAGCGCCAACTGTGGGCAACAAAAAGCTCAGGAACAGTGCCTATGCCCTGAATTCAAGCCCAGGACTAGCACACGCACACATGCACACACACACACACACACACACACTCACACACACACACACACACACACAAATAGTAGTAGATACCCACAGCAAGAAATTTGGGTTGAGATGCCTAAACAAAGACTTAAACTATCTCTGTCATGAAACCACACAGAAACACTTCAGAAGAGAATTGGGGGTGGGGATTGACGCGGCATATGAGTGCATGCTCATGAAAATTTACATGTGGCCAACATCTGCCCGCAAAGTGAAGTTAGCCTTGTGGTTTGCATCCCCCGCAGTGCGGTATAATGTGTGCAGAATTGCAGGAAAAAGCAGGGAGCTATATCTCCATCTTAAAAAAGCTAACCAGGCCATTAAGAAATAATAATAATATATTCTCTCTTCCTGAAATAGTAATAGAGAATTTCTCCATATTAAAAAATACTGTTAGGTAATTAATAAATAACAGCCTAAGACATCTTAATTTTTTTTTTGCCAGTTTTGAAATAAAAGCAAAAGACTTCACGTTAGAATGAATCGCACCCTTAGGCTTCGATCTACATCCTTCAAACTTCCGGTCTTAGCTAGAGTCCTGAGTACATACCACTGGAGACAGAGATTCCTAGGTTTATTGTTTGCTTGTTTGCTTGTTTGTTTGTTTGTCTTTTGTCCATCGTAGGGTTGAACTCTGGGCCTGGGTGCTATCTCTCAGCAATTCCACTCAAAGCTAGCACTCTACCACTAGAGCCACAGCACCACTTCTGGCTTTTTCTACTCATGTGGTGCTGAGGAATTGAACCCAGAGCCTCATGCATGCAAGATAAGCACTCTTATCACTGAGCCACCTTCCCAGCCCCATGGTTTTGTTGTTGCTGTTTGTTTGTTTGTTGTTCTACACTACTTGGCCTGGAAACACAGTCCTCCCAATCTCTGCCTCCCGTGAAGTTTGGGATGATAGATGCAAACCACTGCAACCAGCTGTGGCTTGGGATGGAAGTAATGTCATGAACTTTTCTGCCTAGGCTGGCCTTGAACCATGATCTTCCTGTTCTCAGCCTTCCAAGTAGGAAAAAAATGACTTTTAAACTGATCTTATTCTTCATTTTAGTATTTAGCGTCTATATGGGTAAACTGCTGTGCCTCTCAAATGAGAAGATCACTGCTGAAATTAATTTCTGTTCTACAAACATGATCTTGGTTTTGGTCCAAATCCAAGAGTGAGGGCACATTTATAATCAGGGAGGAAGGAAAGGAAAATACATAAGTTCCACAATACAAGGTTGGTTGCCCCCCCTCGGGGAGGGGGAGTTCTAATTTTATTGTAAATATAGTCATGCGTGTGTGTGCATGCATGTGTATGCGTATGTGTGTGTGTTGGTATTGAGGCTTGGACTCAGGCCCTCACACTTTCAACTTGGCTCTTTCCATTCAAGGCTGGTGCTCTAGCACTTGAGTCACACCTCCACTTCCAGATTTTTGCTGTTTAACTGAAGATCAGAGTCTCATGGACTTTTCTACTTACACTGGCTTTGAACTTTGATCCTCAGATCTCAGCCTCCTGAATAGCTGGGATTATAGGCATGAACCACCGTGTGCTTACTCTTTCACTTTTACTGTTTGAATCTTATTAAAATTTAGTCTTCTGGTGACTTCTTGTCATTTCTGATGTGCACAGCATTGCCTGAGTGCCACCAGCCCCACCTTCCACAGGGCCTCTCACACAGCAAGTGTTCAGAAAATCTTCCTAAAAGGATGACTAAAAGTCTTGAAGAAGTTTTTTGTTTTTGTTCTTGTCAGTTGTGGGGCTTGTGCCTGGGCTCTGTCCCTCAACTCTTCAGCTCAAGGCTAGCATTATACTGCTTGAGCCACAGCACCACTTCTTACTTTCTCTGCTTATGTGGTGCTGAGGAATCGAACGTAGGGCTTCATGCATGCAAGGTAAGCACTCTACCACTGAGCCACCTCCCAACCCCAAACTTTTTTTTTTAAGAGTAAACTTATTCCCTGTGTGTGTTTTTGGGCAGAGCCCACACAGCTTCCAATCCACCCTGTTTTGCTGGGAGGAAGGAGGAAGCCATTTTCTTCACTGGAAGTAAAGGAGACACTCAGCACACAACAGAGAACCTCTCTTTCTGGTCAACCCAACAACTTGGCTGACCATCATGACCCTAGGGTAGGACTAGGTCAAGTCTCTAGTGAAGGTCCTGTACCTCAGATCTCTGTATCAGATCAGAGTTAGAAAGAGAAGGGCAAGATCTCCCACTGAACTTCCTGCAGGAGACCATCAGGGGTGTTAGAATGTTCCGGAAAGACTTTAGTGCATGAGTGATGTTGTGCAATGTCCCCTGCATTAGTCCTTCTGTCTCTTTCTGGTGACATGCATTGAAGAAATGGATTGGACATCTAGAATCTAGCCTGCCACAATCTTGACTCCAATAATACTATGCATACACATTCAGTGTCCCTTCAGGCTAGAATCCCAGCTCAATGATGGATCACCTGACCTGCAAGTAAGAGGCCCTGAGTTCAAACCCTTGTACTGCCGAGAGAGAGAGAGAGAGAGAGAGAGAGAAATTAACTTCATGTGAGAATTAGGCCTGCTTATACTTGCCTCTCCATATATTCAAATAGCAAATAGTATCTAAGTACCTGGTTTACAGGAGGTATTTAATGATTACAAGTGCCATACTTCAGTTCAGAACTGTCCACCCCAATAACGTTCTGCCTTGATAGTAATTGTATTCTCCCAATGTCCAAGCTGTTATGCAACTGAATTTAAAGTAAAGTAACTAATACGACCAAAGTATAGTAAGATAAGCCGGGTGCCACTCAGGAGGCTGAGATCTGAGGATCATGGTTCAAAGCCAACCAGGGCAGGAAAATCCATAAGACTCTTATCTCCAATTAAACACTGAAAAATCCAGGAGTGGTAGAGTTTCCAGTGGCTCAAGTGAAAGAGTGCTAGCCTTGAGCAGAGACAGCATCAAGGCCCTGAGTTCAAATCCCAGGACTGGCACACCCCCCCACACACACACCGAATCAAATTTTTTTTTTGGGGGGGGGTCCGGTTGTGGGGCCTGAACTCTGGGCCTGAGCCCTGTCCCTCAGCACTTCAGCTCAAGGCTAGCGCTCTACCACTTTAGCTACAGAGCCACTTCCGGTTTTCTGGTGGTTTATTCCAGATAAGAGTTTCACAGATGGGCTGGGAAGGTGGCTCAGTGGTAGAGCGCTTGCCTTGCATGCATGAGGCCCTGGGTTCGATTCCTCAGCACCACATAAGCAAAAAGAAAAAAGCCGGAAGTGGCGCTGTGGCTCAAGTGGTAGAGCGCTAGCCTTGAGCTGAAGAGCTGAGGGACAGCGCCCAGGCCCAGAGTTCAGGCCCCATGACCGGACCCAAAATAAATAAATAATAAAAAGAAAAAAGAAAATGGATTCACCAATAAGAATTAAGGAACTCAATACAAATAGCAGGCAGGAATAGAGCCCAGGTGCCCAGGTCCTCCTGCTTAAAAACCCCACACTTTAGCCACGCACTGTATCAGCAATCCTAGTTACTCAAGAGGCTAAGATCTGAGGATCACAGTTCGAACCAGTCTGGAAAATAAAGTCCATGAGATTCAACTCCAAATAACCAGCAAAAACTCAAAATGAAGTAGTGGATCAAGTGGTAGAGTACTAGCTTTGAGCTAAAAAAGCTCAGGGAACAGCACCCAGGCTCTGAGTTCAAGCGGCAAGATCAGTACAATTTTTTTTAAGGATTCTTCTTTTCAGACTATTTTATCAGGACAAATTTGGAACTTACACAAGTTTCCAGGAAGGGGACATTGCCCCTTTTTGTGTGGGAAAGCCCTCGTCCAGCAATCTGGAGATAATGGGTTCCAGTTTTAGTCCTTCGGTAAGTCTTAGAGCCTGTTTTAAAAAGCAAACAGATAAAATACCTATTGTCTCTGCTTCACTGTTGCATCATGGGATAGTAAATTAGGGAAAATACTGTAACATCAAACAGGAAATTAATACCACTGCTCTCAAAAAAAATCTAGAAAGCCATCATTTGCAGAGTATCGTAGGCCTATTCTGCCACCTAGTGGTCAAACATAAGACAGCACTTTTATCATTTACTCTTCCCCAGTACTAAGATTAATTAAATGAATCCTGTTAATATTTTTGGAAACTTTAAACCAATCCTTTCAATTTATCCAATTATCATCAACCTTTACTGAATCTGTGATTTTTGTACTATAGAATATAATCTATTTTTTCTATATCTGTAATGCTGCAGGAAACATAGCAATAAGGAACATAATTAAGTAATTGTAACCCACATGTGACTGATTTACATAAAATTTATGACTTGTCTGGCACCACCTTTTTTTCCAAGTCAGATCTGTTTTATCTCAGCATGTGTTCATTTACTATGAAAACAGCTAGTAGGTACTACTTTGTCAGGTTACAGCAGAAATCAAAGTCAGTGGGCAAAACCAAGGCAGTGGGCAAAATTGAGAGGTGTGGCTGTTGCCATTGGGGCTTTTGGAGATCTCTCCATCAGAAAGGAACAAACAATGCTGGCATTTGGGGGTGGGAAGGAACCCACGGAAGACAGAATACAAAATCCTGCTAGTGGAGAATGTTTAATGTAACTAAACAACAGCAAGGAGGCTGGTAGCGTTGGCTAAGATGGTGTTAGGTGACAGAGGCAACAAGCTGATAAAGCTTGGGGTAGGCCATTGTAAAGAATTTGGAGCTTGCATGGGGATTTCTTGGTAAACTGAGAAGCCACTCAAAGCCTTCCTGGCTTTTAGTAGTGAAGTCACCTAATAATTCTGAATAACTCTAACATAAAATACCTAATAACCTGACAGGCAAGTTTAATGAAATGCCTGGGGAGAAATGCTTTCCCTAAGAACATAATTTGTCCAGAACATTTATAAAAACAGGTCTTTTAAGGGAACTATAAAGAAAGAATGTGTAGAGTCTTTGCATGGAAACAAGTTGTAGCAGGCAGGCCAGAGTTATTTTTACTCAACACACACACACACACACATTTTATAACAATATTGCATGCATTGTCAAGATAGTCTATTGGGTGGGGAGAGAGTGTTAGTCAAGATGCGTTATACTCATAAATTGATGTGCTGAATTGAAATTTATTTGAGAAAAAAGAGAACTGATAGGTAAGTAGGGATAAAAAGTAGCAGACATATCTGGGCGCTGGTGGCTCACACCTGTAATCCTAGCTTCTAAGGAGGCTGAGATCTGAGGATTGCAATTCAAAGCCAGCCTAGGCAGGAAAGTCCATGTGACTCTTATCTCCAATAAGCCACCAGAAAACTGGAAGTAGCGCTGTGGTTCAAGTGGTAGAACGCTCACCTTGAGCCAAAAAGCTCAGGGACAGTGCTCAGGCCCAGAGTTCAAGCTCCACAACCACCAACAACAACAAAAAAGTGGCAGACATAGTGTGTGGCCAGTAAGACATATTCATCATAGTATGTCTTGTTCCCAGAGTGCCTTCTGCTTAAATACTTCTTATAATGCTGTTTTCTCATTGAAACACTTCAACAGTTTCCTGCCTTTTAATTCTTCAATAGGTAGAGAAGAAAATGAATCCATTCCCCTAGATGACATCACTTTTGTATGCTAATTTTTTTGGGGGGGTGTTCCGGTCATGGAGCCTGAACTCTGGGCCTGGGCGCTGTCCCTCAGCTCTTCAGCTCAAGGCTAGCACTCTACCACTTGAGCCACAGTGCCACTTCTGGCTTTTTTCTTTTTGCTTATGTAGTGCTGAGGAATCGAACCCAGGGCCTCAGGCATGCAAGGCAAGCACTCTACCACTGAGCCACCTTCCCAGCCCCTGTATGCTAATTTTTTAAATTAATTTAATTAAACACAGGTACTCTGTATTTGTCAGATTTTTACCTAAAGTCATGGCCAAGAATTTGGGGGACACAGCTGCACT
This sequence comes from Dipodomys ordii, assembly GCF_000151885.1. Classification (NCBI taxonomy): domain Eukaryota; kingdom Metazoa; phylum Chordata; class Mammalia; order Rodentia; family Heteromyidae; genus Dipodomys; species Dipodomys ordii. The sequence continues at coordinate 11,027,413 of NW_012267255.1, forward strand.
AGAACACAAGCTATGGAGAGTTGTATCAGGAAAATGAAAAGGAGGTAAGGAAAGTGAGAAAACGGTGGGACACAGAAACAGTGAACTTGGTCTAGTCCAAAAGCAAAGAACCCACAAGTCAAGAGGCCATGCCTCTCACATGCCACCATGTTCAGCTAGCCTGTGCAAGGCCCTAGGTTCAATATCCAGTACTGAAAAATTTAAAAAAATAAAAACACCTCAGGCCTGGACTGAGATGGTAGACTCAGAAGTTTAGAAGGGAAAGGAAATGGAAGCTGATTGAATCCAACTGTTTCTGGAGGCTGAGTTTCCAGTCCGTTGTTTTTGCACAGCAGCATTGGGAAAATGACAAGGCACCTGTGGCATTTGAAGGGCCCCTCGTAGGTGTGGCGCAGACAGATAGGGTGGTGGTCAGAAGCTGGATGCAGACCCAGCAGACAGGTGATGAGCAGGGTCGGGAAGAGGCAAGTGGGCTGCAGAAAACTAACTGGCCAGTAGTGGGAAGCATTAGTAAAACACAAACCCAATGCCTGGGTAGAGCTCAGCAATCCTGACCCCACAAACCCAAGCCAGATACAGATAGATGAGAATTGAGATTCTAAACTATCATCAGAGTTCTATACCAGAGACCCAACTGGGGAGTGCAGGGGGGGAGAGCGGGGGGGCGGGGGGGGGAGGGAGGTCCAGCATTTTCCCCAAGGTGTCAGAGAAGAAGTGAAGATTATTACAGAACCTGGGTAGATCACTGGAAATGGTAAAGGCATTTTGCCCTATCTTTGAGCCCATCTATGAGCTTTTAGAGTTAACATACAAGATTCAGGGCAAGGAGAGAGCTGTGGGAATTAAACCATCCCAAGCGCAGTAGCCAATTCTCACCTCAATTCTGGTGCTGACAGGGTTGCAGGGTACAGCTGCTCTCCATGTGCTTGCTGGAGGGGACAGACCTGGGTCCCAGGACCTGATCACTCCTTCTCAGGAGCACAATGCATGTTACAGCTATATGTCCCCTGTTTGGGGTGGTCTGCTTTCTGTTCCCTTTCTTGGGATTGTTCCAGTCACCTGTTGTAAAGATGTTCTTAATTGCATCCTGTCTATATGGAACCCAAGGAGAGAGGTGGAAAGGAATTGAAATTCTTGCCCTCCCCATTCCTTCCTTGACTTGTGCTTTTCTTCATGCATATCTTTAGAACCTAACCCACAAATGTTAAGGAGAGCATTAAAACGTTTGTGAAGAATGAAGGAAGTTCCAAGAGTAGCCATGAAAACAGCACTGTAGTAATAATACCCTTCTTATTGTTGGTATGGGTTGTAGGGTGAGCTATAGGTTAAAAAAAAAATTCTCAAGTTTTAATGCCCAAATCTGCCAAAGAGGCCATATTTGGGGGGAAAAAAGATATTTGCAGTCATAATTGGGATACAAGTTAAGATAAATGGCTTCATACTGGAGGGGAATGTCTTAATCCAATATGAAGGGCCTCCCTATAAGAGGAAGAGAAGTGAAGACAAAGAGGCAACTTCTTATGCTGATGGGGTGAAGGCTGCAGTGATGTATCTACACACCAAGAATGCCAAGAATTATGCCAACACCAGATGCTAGGGAAAGCGGGGGGGGGGGCAGATTCTTCCTTAGTAGCAGCCTGCCCACACCTCGACTGCAAGTCTTCAGACCTGTGCAAGAATGTATCTGTTGTTTTAAGCTATCTACCTGTGGACAGAGAAGGCAGTCAGGAGGTGGGGGGGGGGGGTAGAGGAAGAGGAGCAGAGAGAGAAGGAGGAGGGGGAGGAAGGAGAAAAGGGGAGGGGATGAGCAGAGAGGAAGATAAAAGTAGTACTGGGATTATTGGACGACGATGAAAAGCGAACAGGGAGCAACCTCAGCCTCTCTGAGGAAGCAGCGTTCTAGGTCCCATCAGTCTCCCGAGAGTCCCCTCGAGCGAGCTACACAGAGATACACGCTGAAGAGAGGGTAATAACCAGCCTGCATAGCAGGGCACGGGAGGCGGCAGGAACCAGCCCGCAGCCCAGCGGGACGCGTGAGCACCCCACCAAAGCACAGCATGCGCACGGAGCCCTCCTCCGGGCGCCAGTGTGGCAAGGAGGCTGCCGCAGCACCTGGCCACAAACCCTTGTCCAAGCGGCCATCATTTTTGTTTTGGTCAGTCGTGGGTCTGAACTCTGGGCCTGGGCGCTGTCCCTCAGCTCTTCAGCTCAAGGCGAGCGCTCTACCACTGGAGCCACAGCACCACTTCCGGTTTCCTAGTGCTTTATTGGAGATAAGAGGCTCATGGACTTTCTTGCCCTGGCTGGCTTTGAACCACGAAGATCTCAGCCTCCAAAAGCCCCGCCCAGATGAGGAAGCCACACCCAGGGGAGGAGCCCAGGAAGCCCCTCCCAGGAAGCAGCCCCTCCCAGAGGGAGGAAGCCACGCCCAGGGGAGGAAGCCCCTCCCCTCAGCACTGTCAAGCTCAGCATTCCAGACATTGCCCCTCAGCTTGGGCGCCAAGCACCTTGGAATTACAACACCAGAAGTCTCTAAAATCTCACTGAAAAACAAAAAACAAAACTGGACATGTCGTAAAAGCTGAGGGTGATTTCAGGCTGGGCTAAGAGAAGGATCTCAGGAGCTAGCCGCCCCCAAGGGAAGGGTACTGATCGTTGTCCATTGCCAAGTGTTCTACAGAGATTCTAGGCATCACGTAACAGCCACCTGCCTGTTTTAGCACACAAAGCCTCTGGGGGGAGAACTGCAGAGAATACAAGTTGTTAAGGCAGAACTTTACTGTGGCTACTCAAACTGATTAGCGAATTAATCTGTTCACTTTGATTTATAAGTAAGGTTCAGACAGGTCTGAGCATAGGAATCTAGGTAACAGCCTCTAGGTAACAGCCATATCAACAGCCCCATATTGAGAAGGCTTCTGAACCCAACTACACCCCAACCCTGTGCACTTAAGCAATGCAGATCTCAACCTACAAACACCAGAGACATTTCCCACCTGTGAAATAAAGAACTCCACCCCACCCCCAGCCCAACCCCTGGTACCTTCAGATCTTGGCTTCAAGGACAGCTGCAGATCACAGCAACTCAAGCAGAGATTCCACTAAGAAACTGCGTACTGGAAATCAGAAGACACAAGGTTCCCCAAACAAATTGGGAAACCTACTTTTTCTTGTTCTTTCTGTTCCATTTAGTCTTAGATATAGTCTCAGGTGATTGCTAGGCTTCTTTCTTCATTGTGTGCATATTTAATTCTGGCTATATGTTTTTTATCATTCAATTTTCTATTTTTTACTTTTTACTTTTATATTTAGATTTTAGGTCTTAGGTTTTTTCCTCTTGTGTTCCTTTCTTTTTTTTAAGTCTTCTATTCTTATTTGCCTCTTCCTTTATTTTTCATTAGATCTATTATATCTATACTTTAACTTGTTTTCCTTTATTTCTGGTCCTTCCCTTCTTTCTTTTCATTTCATTGATCCCAAGTTGTCTGTGAGTTTGACTGTATTTGTGTCCATTTTGACTCTGTCTAGTTGGCTCATTCTGTGTGTTCAGTTCTGATTGATTTACACTGACCCTAACAACAGATTTGCTCACTGGCTACAACTATATATAATCCCCTTTGCTGTACCATTATACCTCTCCTCAAACAAAAGTGAAGGAATGTTTAGAGAAAGGAATACCTATCTGTGTTTAAAACCTCTGATTTAATATCTATGCAATCATAGGGCTCTGAGTTTGTTTTTTACTTTAAATCATGTCTGTTGTAGATTTGGATTTACTTTTTTTCCAAATGGGCAGAACAAACCATAGAAACACAAGAAAATACTGTTTTGTAGAATGGGAACTTCTTTGTACAACCACTTAAAGATAATGAAAAAATTTAAAGTAATTGTAACCCCTCTGTACAGTATTTTCACAATAAAAACATTTTTTAAAAAAGAAATGCAAGAAAAATGGCAAGTCAAAGAACTTCAACTCCCCCACAAAATAACTTGGCAATAAACAATGAAGAATCTAGAAGATAGCTCTCAAAAATACTTTAAAAATGCTGCTGATAAATATGTTAAATGAAAAGATAAAAAGCCTCCAGAAGGCTATGCATGAGAGAGATGAAACCAAGCAAAAATTACTAGAGGAATTTGTGGAATCTACAAACATAAAGCAAGAGAAGGAAACGGAGCCCAATGAAAAAATAGTGACGCGTGCCTTGAGCTGAAGAGCTGAGGGAAAGGGCCCAAGCCCAGAGTTCAAGCCCCACGACCGACCAAAAAAAAAAAAAAGAAAAGAAAAAATAGTGACTCAGCTAAAGGATATAAGAGAAGACACAGAAAATCAAATAAAAGAAGGCCATTCAAGACCTAAAACAAAGCTTCAATAACGAGATAAAAGCAAAAAAAAAAAACGATTAGAGGCAGGAAAAAAAAAGTAGAAAGTCTTGACAGTAGATTAAATGACATAGAAAATAAACTAGATATTATAGAATAAGAACACAAGTATTCAGATCAAACCTAAGAAATAGGGTCTGGGAGGTGGCTCAGTGGTAGAGCGCTTGCCTTGCATTCATGAGGTCCTGGGTTCAATTCCTCAGCACCACATAAACAGAAAAAAAAAAGCCAGAAGTGGTGCTGTGGCTCACGTGGTAGAGTGCTCCTTGAGCTGAAGAGTTCAGGGAAAGTGCCCAGCCCAGAGTTCAGGCCCACAACCACACCCAAGAAACAAAAAACATGCTTGCAGGAACTTCTGGACTCAATCAGAAGACCTAATTTAAGACAGACAGCTATTGAAGAAGGTAAAGAATAGGAAACTAAAGGGATAGGTAATATATTTAACAGACTTCTAGCACAGAACTTCCAGAACACCCAAACTGATAGGCTCATTCAGATACAAGAAGCCTTCAGAACCCTAAACAGACCAGAGCAGAAAAGAACATCCAACTGACACATTGTAATCTGCACAACATCAATAGAAACCAATAAAAGGATCTTTAAACCTGTCAAGGAGAAAAGATTGATTACTTATAAAGGAAAACCAATCAAAATAACTACATATTTCTCAGCCAAGATCATGATAGCAAGGAGAGCCTGGAATGAGAGATGCCACAACTTAAAGACAAACAGCTATCAACCAAGAATAGTGTGCCCAGCAAAGCCTTCCTTTGTAAGAAAGGGACAAATAAAAACTTTCCACAACAAGCAAAAATTGAAACAATCTCTACCAAACTGGCACTACAGAAGATACTTAAAGACATAACACATATAGAAAATCAACAAGAGGGCTGGGAAGGTGGCTCAGTGGTAGAGCGCTTGCCTTGCATGC
>NW_012267255.1:11034916-11046195 GCF_000151885.1 Dipodomys ordii
CCCCCCCCCCACCAAAGTTGTAAAGTTCATTTTCGACATAATGACTTGTACATCTCATTGTTGCTATTTAAACAATTTGTTTTGCCCTTCCCCTCCACAAATTATAACAACATCAAATACAGTGAAAGCAGGGGTTATACCGTGGGGGAGGGACATAAAAGAGGATATTCTTAAAGATCTCGAGAGCTCAGTATGTGTATATGATCATATAAAATGATGCATATCAAAATGAACTCTAAGAAATGGAAACAAGAGATTTTATATTGTACTATTTGCAGTTCTTTTTTTCTGATATTTTTTCCTTTTGTTGCTGATTTTGATTTCTGTACTATTTGTTTCATATGTAAGTTTATCTGATTTGGGGAAGGAAAGAGGAAGCATAGAAACAGTGGGACAAAGGGTGAACTAATTCATCAGTGATACTCACTAGACACTGTATTGGAAATGCACTCTACAACTTGGGGGTAAAGAGGGGTTGGGAAGGAAAAACTTGGAGAAAATGAGGGAGGGGTGACACTTCAAAAAGAAATGTACTCATTACTTGACTTATGTAACTGTAACCCCTCTGCACCTCACCTTTACAATAAAAAAAAAAGAAAAGTAGTAATGGTACATATAAAATACTCATCCAGGCCAGGTGCTGGTGGCTCACGCCTATAATCCTAGCTACTCAGGAGGCTGAGATCTGAGCATAGAGGTTCAAAGACAGCCTGGGCAGGAAAGTCCGTGAGACTCTTATCTCCAATAAACCACTAGAAAACTGGAAGTGGCACTCTGGCTCAAGCGGTAGAGCGCTCACCTTGAGCTGAAGAGTGCAGGGACAGAACCAAAGCCCAGTGTTCAAACCCCACGACTGACCTAAAAAAACATACTCATCCTGCATATAGCATAATATAATATAATATAATTTTATTGTTGTTATTAAGGTGTTGTACAGAGGGGTTGCCATTTAACAAGTCAGGAAATGAGCACGATTTTTTCTGGACAATGTCACACCTTCCTTCACTTTTCCTCAGATTCCCCCCCCCATCCTTGTCCCCCAATGGCATAGTTCATTTAAAGATTCTGACAAACATGTCTGAATTGTTGTAAAGGCAGGCGTACAAATTTACCACAACAAAGTGATTGCAACAAACCATCCATTCATTTCCATGCGTAACAGGAAGGAGAAAAGTTAGATTCAAGACCTGTTAAGTCACCAGGCTACAGCAGATTTATGTATTGTTCAAATGAAGTTGCAGTATCATAAAGAACAAATACATTTTGGCTCAGGTTCTAATAACTTTGCTCCTGAAACTTTAGAAATCTCCTCAGTGAGGAGAACATCTTTTGTATGCTAATGAGATGCCCCAGCATGAGGGGCTCCCAGATTGCTCAGGAAGGGGACTGGTCAGCCAGAAAACTAAAGCTGATGATTTGAAGGTTAGAACTTCTGGGTCCACCCACCCACCCCTCTCACCCCTCTTAGGAGTGCCCTACAGATTGAATTCAATCACCAATAAAATCCATCATGATTAGAGACTGAAACTTTGATAAGAAAAACAAAAGGAAACAACTAACAACAGCCACAACAATCCTTTAAACTTGATGTTCTGGGATCTTTCAGCTTGGTGCTGGGAAAGAAGTAAACTCAGAGAGAGAATGACATGTCCACGCCTGGCTGCTGCTCAGTAATTCCACGCAGCTGCTTCTGAGTTGGGAACTCTATACTAAACATCAGTGACGAGTTTTTCTCCTCTCACAGGAATCATTCAATGTTCCGTTGGCTGGACACACTTGCTGGAAGCGTGGTAGCCCGGGTGCCATTTGAGAACTCATCTGAAGTGGGGACAGAAGCAGTTTCTAAGTATCTGTCATAGTCTTAGTTTTTCTCTTCTTCCCAGCTGCCCTCCCTCCCTCCCTCTCTACCCCTCTCTCTCCTTCTCTCTTTCTCCCTCTCTCTTCTCCTCTAATTCATTTCAGAGCTGGGTGTCAAAATTAGGATCTTCTATGCACTGAAAGTATTTTATCACTGAGTTATAATACCCCAACTCAGTGAGATTATTTTTAAACAGCAGATGTGTTTCAAATGTATAGCTCCCATTAAACCCTCACTATATTAAATATTGTGGGTGTATGCTAATGATACATACATGTTTTTTTACTAAGTAAATTATTTTTAACTAAGGGGATACTTGATGGCCCCAAATAATTTGTGTCAGAAATTGATCATGAGGGACTTATCATGGCAAATAATTTTCATCAAAATCCAGGAGTCTTGCCAGGCATCAGTGGCTCATACCTGTAATCCTAGCTACTCAAGCACCTGAGATCTAAGAATGTGGTTTGAAGCCAACCCAGGTGGGAAAGTGTGTGAGAATTTCATCTCCAATTAATCGCTACAAAGCCAGAAGTAGAGCTGTATCTCAAGTGGTAGAGCACTATCCTTGAGCAAATACAGACACTGAGTTCAAGTCCCCGAGGACCAGCGCGTGCGCACGCACACACACGCACGCGTGCGCGCGCACACACACACACAAATCCAGGAGCCCCAAAATGTTGTCTGAGCCTCTTGGTTGACCTGGGGTTTTTTGCTTGTTTTGTGGAAAGTCATAGGTGGTTGACCTATTAAATCAAAATTTTGAAGGGAGAAGACAGTGACTAGTGTTTTATTTGTTCAATTGCTCTTTCAGCCATTGATTTATTTCTGCTAATGTGTTCAGTGCAAATCAATTCCATAGCACAAGAACTAAGACACAAAGCCGAAATACACAAACACAATGGATAATCCAAATATCTACACAACATTTGCATCTAAAACAGAAGGAAGTGTTCAATTACATATACCTAAACTTTAGATCTGTTTGAACTGGTTTCTTCCTGTGTAGATTTTTACACAGGAAAAACAATAACTGATTATCAAGGCTACTGTGGCCAAATATTAGGCACTGGAACATGTTTACGTCAGCGTAATCATGTAAACAAAAGACTGCAGGCAGCAAATATTTTCTAAAAGATTTCTGTGTATGAAGGCAGCTGTAAAAGATTCACTGCTTATTTTTCAGCCATAGAGACAAATGAAATTCTGTCATTTACAGAAAAAAAGAAGGATGGAACTGGAGTTCATCATGCTTAATAAAATAAGCCAGACTCAGAAAGACAAGTATCACATGTTTCTCTCAGACATGGAATCTAGGTTTGTTTTTGTTTTTTTTAAAGGACATGAAAGCAGAAGGGAAGATGATTTGGGAACAGGAAAGGATGAGAAGAGGAAAGAAGCAGAGAGGGCATAGGGGATCATAAATAGGATCAAAGCATATTATGTGCATTATAAAAATGTTACCAGGAAACCCACCACTGTACAATTAACATACACCAATACAAATGTTTGTTTTTCTTATCATCTACTTTGAAGCAAGCCCACTTTTAGGTTGAGGACCAGGTTCTAATGATCTAAAACTATTGACATAATGGAAAATGTTATTTATTTGCAGAAAGACTATGAAAGTTAGCATGAGTTTAATGCACATTGGCTTCCAGCTTTTGCTTCCCAATTGCTTAATTTAGTTTTGGCTCCTTCATATCCTGTCTAATTTTAAGATCTATAAAATTGTAATTCTATCTCCAAAATAGACTGTATTTTCAACTGTGCACCTGTGCAGTGCTTTGAAATTATTTGAAATCCATATAATTCTACTCTTGGGAAATGAGTTTAGCTAAATGAATCTAGGTGATCTTGTTGAATCAAAACAGACTTCATGAGGATAAGGAAGATTTATTCATGAAGCTTGGGTTTGAAGTTGGATTCTAACTCTATCATTGCCCTGGAAATTATCAAATGTCAACTCATTCTCTCTCTCTCTCTCTCACACATGCACACACACACACACACACACACACACACACACACACACACACACACAGGCCAAATATTATGTCAAATCCAAAGCTGAAGACAAGAAAGAGCTCAGTTCCCAAGAGAACCCTGATGGCTGAACAATATGAAACCGAATCCAGTGCATCTTGATATTAAATTAGTGCTGCTCATTGACGATTTGAATCTTCACTGAAGATTTACAAGAACACCTGGAAGGTCACTGTTATGTGCATATAAATAAGATCATGGGAGCTTTGTATATTATCTGTTTTATGTCCTTATATAGAGTTAATGATTCAAATCTCCACTCTACATCTCAACTTTTATCTCCAGAGAATTAGAGTTTTCAATGTCCCTATTTCTCAGACCACATTTGAGGAAATTATGTCTCAATTCTGGATATTTTGCTCTTTACTTTGTACCTGAAATGCCAGCAGGTTTAATATTGGCACTTATCATTCACAAGAGCTTTCAGACATTCTTCAAACCAAAGTTGGAATTCTCAATATTTTCTTTCCTCCCTTACTCCTCTCCTCCCTCACTTCTTCATTTCCTTCCTTCCTTCCTCCCTTTTTTCTTCCCTCCCTCTCATCCTCTCTTTATCCTTCCTTCTCTCTTTCCTTCCTTCCTTCCTCCTTCCATCATTTCTTTCTTTTGGTAAGGATGGAACCTGGGACCTTACCCATGCGAATTCTACCACTTGGCTACATCCCAAGTCTATCAATGTTTTTCTGTATCAACAAAATAATATGAAGAATATGTAGGTTTGATGCAAACCTGTTTCTTCCTTGCCACACTGCTAGTTACCATTTGTACTGGAGAGTGGGAAAGTAGAGCTTAGCCTGGCATTCTGACAATAGACACATCTGAGTGAGAGTCAGAATGCAAGACTGGCTGTGGCCTGCAGAGTGCTGTCCTCTACCTGCTGGTAGCAGAAGATGATTTGGGTCATGGAGGTACTCTGTGAGGATTCGTTTCAAAGCATCATTTAGCTGTTTAGGTCAAATAAATCTGCTTGGGCAGAAGCAGTGTCAGGAAGCAGCAGGCCTAGATTGCAGACTACCACCATTGCTCTGCCCATGAGAGGCAAGCAAGGTCTAGTGATTTGGGGTTTTCATGGTCTGTTTCTTTGTTTGTTTCAGACTCAGGGCCTGGGCACTGTCTCTGAGCTTTTTGCTCAAGGATAGTGCTCTACCACTTGAGCCACAGCTCCATTTTCAGCTTTTTGGTGGTTAATTAGAAATAATGAGTCTTATATTTTCCTGCCTGGACTGGCTTCAAACTGTGATCCTTTGATTTCAGCCTCCTGAGTAACTAGGATTACAGGTGGGAGCCACCAGTGCCTGGCTAGTTATTTGTTTTTAATCTGTTTTCCAAATGACACTTTTGCTGAAAACAGTGAATGCTTCCTGTGCATGCACAAGATCCTAGGTTCTTTCTCCAGCACTGAAAAAAAAAAAAGACACCAGCACTAAACTATATGTTTTCCTGGATTCATCAAAAGGGCTGAAAGAAATTTTAAATGGAGTCCTCTTCTCACCATGAGATTTCCTATTAATATTTCATGAAGCACTATCCTTGGTGGTAAACTTACTACACTTTACTCCACTGATTTACAACATTTCAACATAGATTTTTATGTTAAGGAAAATCTAAGGCTGGCCTTGAACTCTCAATATTCCCACCTCAGCCTACCAGCTGCTGGGATAAAGGGTGTGCACCACCACATTTGGCTTATTTAAAGTTTTTGCATGCTCCATGGGCTGAAGGAAGAAGCAGGACTAGAGAAGGCCAGGCTGGAAGGAAATGAATGAATATGGTGAGGAGAGCAACCGCTGAGCCCTGTTGCAGGACACCTGTGCTTCTCAATCTCCTCCGCACTAGGTCCTCTGCAAGACTGTTTATGCCCACCCCACACCCTGCGGGACCTCATCCTCCCTCAGAATCTCATTACCTAGGTAGGACCTCAAAGGAAGCATGCCCACCCCTCCACACACTCTCCAGCTTACTGGACCGTTTCTTACCCCTCTTCTGACTTTTGGTCCTTCTATTTTTTCTATCTTTTCTTTTTAACCTTCATAGTGAAGCAATTCCATTTCTGGTCTTCTTCAAAGGGATCCAATACTGCGAAGGGTATGGTGGGGGAGGGCAGCAATTAGCCTGCTTAGTCCTTTCCTGAACTTCTTTAGCTTGGTACTCTGGCATTGGATAGCCAGGGGATTCCTTCTATTTCTCCAAGCTTGAACCATCCTACATGAGATTCTAAAATGAGTTTTGAAACAGAGGAAAATAGATGAGGGAAAAGGAGGCCTAGGAAGAACAGCCAGGAAATTCAGAGATCAAAAAAAAAAGTATTAATAAGTAATAGCTTGATTAAAAACTCAGATGCACTATTTTCTTTAAGATACTCACTCATAAGCTGCAACATTTAGTAAAAAGGAAAAAAGAACAGTTCTGTCCCCCTGACCTTGCCTGCTTGCCCACAGTAATTAGAGGACTCTAAAACCTGAGTAGGAATATCTTAAAGAAATGTATCAAGGAAGGAAGGAAGGAAGGAGGGAGGGATAGAGGGAGGGAGGGAGGGAAGGAAGAAGAACAAATTTATCTTGGAGAGGGGGGAAGGAAAGAGAAAAACTTGGGGAAATGATTCCTCTTGACTGTTATTTTTGTTCCAGTTTTTGACGTTACATGATGTGTGAACCAGACTTTTTTCTAAAGATGTAACAAGGACTGGAAGATAATATGTTATCTTGGAGTGTGTTAAAAGAAGTAAGAAGAGTCTGAAAAAGTTAATTGTAATGGGAGGGGGGAAAATAACACATTGTAGGAAACCAGAGTATTTGACCTCGCCAAATGCAGCATCTAGTTTGATCTTGTAAAGCACGGAACAAGGAGGAAAGAAGAGGAGGCAGAAGAGTTGAGAGTGAATGAAAGAAGAGATGATCATGATTAATGCTGGCTTAGGAAAGAGGATTTTGAGTAGGTGAGAGATGGTGAAAAGATGACTCTATTAGTTGGATAGCAACTAGGGAAGAGAATTGTTAGACCATAAATTCCTGGTGTCCTTTTGGAATAGCAAGTGAAATCAGAAATCCCATTAAAGTCTGTTCCTCCATTTTTTCATTGTTTAGTTTTTTGGAGATGGAGTTCATTCTACTTCAGTCCCTTAGGAATCCAAATAGGTAAACAGTTGCTCCTTTTTCAGGTGGGTTCCCCTTACCTTACACCATGGTCCAGGCTTGAAGAAGGATAGAGAGATGAGGAGACAGGGAAATTATATTATTTTTAAGCAAATATCAAAAGGGAGCAGACATTAAAACCAGTATGCAAGTCAAAAGGCAGTTAAGCCAGGCTTGTGCCTGTAATCCTAGCTAATCAGGAAGCTGAGATAAAGAGATCATGGTTCAGAGCCAGCCTGGGCAAGAAAATCCATGAAATTCTTAACTACAATTAACCAGTAAAAAGCCAGAAATGGAGCTGTAGCTCAAGAAGTAGTACTTTTTCTCAAGTAGCCTTGAGAAAAAGAAAAGGCAATTAATTAAACTCCCCTCCCATCACTTACCCACCCAAAACCCACTAAGGATTAAGAGTTGCTACCTGACCTCAGCATCCGTATTTGTCTAGCTCCAGCCCTGTAAACCACTACAGATGACATTTTGAGTCCGTAATTCTCCTTTCCTGCCTGGAGAACAGGAAATGAGTTTCTCCCTTCTCCACATGTCCCCGCCTTGATCCTATCCAACTAAAATAAATTCTTGCTAAAACTTTCACCTTGGGCGACTGTCCTTTTGGAGAGCCTCTCTAAAATGCCGTCAGGGATTATGTGGTTTCCAGACACAACCTGGAAGCCCTCATCTTCATCCACTCGTCCAGCCAGAGACCAGGGAGCCTGGGCCAGGACCTGAACCTCACAAAGTATGGAAAGGGTTTTGTCTGGGGACTTTTCTGGCTCTCAATCTCCAGGTGAGCCCTGGGGGAAGCTCTCTGTCTCCCCTCTGGACTGAGCCTCTAAGGACAACCGAGGCAGGGATGGACTAGAGAGACGTGGGGGCGGGGGGAGAGCAGTCCATCACCTGGCACCAGTGCGTTTTCTCAGATGCCTCGGTCCCAGGACTGAAAACACAGGCTTCATGGATGTCTTAAATGGCATTTGGATGGCTACTGGAGCTGCTTCTGTGTCCTGGCTTCCCTGGGTTTGTTCCATCTAAAGGTAACTGCTGACATTTGCTTAAACTTGTTTTTATGAACAGTTCTTCCCACCGGGTCTTTCTTTTGGAGATAGGCCCTGTTTTCCCCTCCCATCGTGGACATGTCAGAGCCAGGGGAAAGAAGGAGTCAGTCGCATTTGGGTGGCTTCCATGCAGCAGTGCTGGACCAGCCTGTCCCCTCTCAGGGCTAAAGCACTGGGGAAGGTTAATTGGTGAACAGGCTGCAATCAAAACGTGGGGGCCGATTTGGATGGAGGCGCATGCGCAGTGGAAACAGTCTGGTATCAGGAGTGACATAATGACCTCCTTGGTGCTAGCAGCTGAAGTCTGAGTAGACCACCCCCAGAGGACAAGCAGGTTTCTGGAGTTTAATTCTCCAGATCTAGGTATAACATACATACATACATATATTCATGCATACACATATAAATATAAATATATATATAATGGGTATATAAAATATGAGTCAGGCCTACCCTTCCTGGAGCTGCTCCTCCTCCAGACACATAATGAGGTCTTATCACCGACCCCTCCTTCCTTCAGGTAACATGAGGAGAGTCCACATCTCTCCCTGCCTCAGGAAACTGGGATGGTTATGACCCCTGATAACCTGAAGAGGCCCCTCATCTCTTACGGTATTGCAGCCTGGCTCTGATATTTGCTGGAGGATCAAGAAAAATGATGCAGAGATAGGAATGTAAATCTTAACACGATCTTGCAATTTGATTTCTTTCATAAGGAAAAAAAAACGGGGAAAGATGTAATTTAAAAAAAAGGAAAAGAGAAATACCCTTGATGGCATTAGCTAAAAATCAGGAGGGCAGCCTTTTCTTACATTTTTTAAAATGCATTTGGATTTTCGTGATTATGAAATGTTCTCTTTCTTGTATGAAACTTCCGTTCTATCCGTCATGAACTTCCTCAGATAGCCAGTTATGCCTGGTGTCCATAGACACCTCTTTCCCCCTTTTCTGGAGTTGCTTCTCCTTCAGAGACATGTCAGTTCAGATACAAAGATGACTTCTGAAGCCTAGCAGCCCTGGTGGCTCTTGCCTGTAATCAGGAGGCTGAGAGCTGAGGATCGAAGCCAGCCTGAGTGTGGAAAGTCCATGAGATTCTTACCTCCAATTAACCACCAGAAAACCAGAAGTGACACTGGCTCAAAGTGGTAAAGCCCTAGCCTTGAGCAAAAAAGCTCAAGGACAGGGCCCGGGCCTTGAGTTCAAGCCCCACAACCAACAACAAAAACAAAAACAAAAAAAAAGATTTTTGTTATTCCCTTTTAGGCATGACTCACAGTCCACTTTTAGTTTAGAAGCAGATAACTGAAGACTATGAACCCTCCTTACACCTCTCAAGATTAAAAGGGATCAAAGTGGAGCCACAGCTACACTTGCAGATTTTGTTTGAACTTTCCTGCTTGGGTTGGCTTTGAACCATGATCCGCACATCTCATCCTCCTGAGTAGATGGGATTACAGGCATGGCAGCCTCACTCTTCTTACCCACCTTAAAACTCTTTGTCTAAGGGTTAGTAGTTGCTAGAGTGATGTAATTGCATGGATCTGTCCAGCTCAAAAAGTATATAAGCTATAGACAAGAGCAGTCATTTAATTCTTGTTTCCTGCATGTGGAGCAGGAAATGTCTCTCTCTCTTTCCTATTTCTCCCTACTTCAACCCTGGTTGTACTAAGATAATTCTTTCATCTTGTGAGACTTATTTTGTGAAACATCCTAAAATGCTTTATATGAGTGAATCTCAAGGACCTCAGATTTTATGTGAGAACTGGGAAGTTGAGGAAAGCCCTCATCCATCCTCTGGTGACAGGCTGACCTCTAACTGGCCTCCCATCTTAGCCTCCTGAGTGCTGGAATTATAGGCATGCAACACAACACCTGGCATGCTGGCGCCCCTTAAGTATTTTTCTAATTCCAGGGCAAGGAAGCATTGAGGACTTCCAGGCTACATTACAGGGAAGGAATGTGTAAGGTTGTAACCAGAGTCCTAGGCTAGAGGTCCATCACTAGGAGCCTCCATCCTGTCTGTTCTGGCCATTCTCCCCAAAAGGCCAATCAAAGAGACAAGTAGTGGAAGGTAGAGAAAGGATTAGCAACAGGGTAGCCTTGAGTAGAAAGAGGGAGGGTGAGCATTTCAGTCCATCTTTGGGGTACTGACATGAGCTTCTGGTTTAATTAGAAGAATTGGAGCAAGAGGTATGCATAATTAACATGGTTAAATGCATGTCTGGTTGATGGATAGCTCAGGATAGGTCAGTTGAAGCTTTATCCCAGTGAGAAAGTCACAGTTATCCCCCTTGTCTCCCCCCCAAAAAAGTCATATACAAGCAGATTCCACTCTTGTCATTATTTATCCCCATCAGCCCTGTCATTTCCAAAGTGACAGCAGGAAAGGTTGGCTCAGATCAAAGAAGACAAGATGCAAATGGATGCAAAAACATTTGCAGGCCCAAGTCAAGAGTGGATGCTTTTAGTACCTGTTAGAATTTTCAGCTATACCTGATTTGTATATTTTTAGTGTTAGATTTTTTTTTTAGTGTCTTCAATGTTATTTTGTAATTTACAAATCTTTACTAACAGGGATAGAATTTTATGAATTTTCTCAAATTGATTAACTCCACTCTTAAGATTGATAGTGGCAACATTGAAAATGAGTTGCTTTTCTCAGAGATGGACTCAATGCTTACTGCCTCAGCACTCCCCAATCAATCTAATCTAACCTTGATTAGAACTGATTGAAGGAGCATAATTCTTTACTTATTATATGTTTATTTGATTCAAAAATGGAATCTTCTAGATTAAAGTTCTACAAGAATAAATTTGAAATTCCAAATGTGTTGAAGGCAATTGTAAGCCTATATCCTACTGGTGGGCATACATTTTTTATCATCAAAACAACCTAAAAAAACATTGTTTAAAAAATAATGGAGGGCCTGGGAAGATGGCTCAGTGGTAGAGTGCTTGCCTTGCATGCATGAGGCCCTGGGTTTGATTCCTCAGCACCACATAGGCAAAAAGAAAAAAGCTGGAAGTGGTGCTGTGGCTCAAGTGGTAGAGCGCTAGCCTTGAGCTGAAGAGCTGAGGGACAGAGTTTAGGCCCCACGACCGGACCCCAAAAAACAAAAAAAAAAAAAGAAAGAAAAGAAAATCAGTAATGAGAAAGTTGAAAGAAAAGTTCTGCACAGAGCTTGCCTTGTT
>NW_012267255.1:11046245-11071266 GCF_000151885.1 Dipodomys ordii
CC
The DNA here is from genome assembly GCF_000151885.1 of Dipodomys ordii. Taxonomy (NCBI): domain Eukaryota; kingdom Metazoa; phylum Chordata; class Mammalia; order Rodentia; family Heteromyidae; genus Dipodomys; species Dipodomys ordii. Next base: position 11,046,248 of record NW_012267255.1, read on the forward strand.
CAGGCCCAGAGTTCAGGCCCCATGACTGGACCCCCCACCCCCCCCAAAAATAACGGAAACATAAGAGCTGGAAAATACTGTAAACATATATAAGCATAATGTAAACAAAAACCCCTTTTTAAGCCAATTTAATAGGGAGGCAAAAAGATTGTTTCTGTAAACTACATCTCTTCTTGAGGTTGGTCTGTTAGTGGACTCAAAACTTTTTTCATGCTTTGCCAACTAAAGATGCTGGTTTATTTAAATAATTACAATGCAGCCTTTCCATTACACTATTCTGTTTTCTTCATTCAACATCCCATTTATAATTCTTCCAAGCATTTTGTGGTCTTTATATTTGCTTGTTTTTAATACATAACTAAGTCAGTCTTCCTAGGTTATTTATGGTGATATATATAAACATACATATATATGCATATGATATATATAAACATACATAACAGTCCTTATTTTTATAGTCTTCTTTCCTATTACCTGGTCCTCTAAATATTATTATTATTGAATTACATATATTATATACAATATTGTATATATATGGTTATTATATGGTCCATGAGACTTGTACCTCCAACTAAGCAGCAAAAAGCTGGAAGTGGAAGTAGTAGTTGAAGTAGTGAAAGTAGTTGAGTGCTAGTCTTAAGGGAAAAAAAAGCCAAGATATAGCACCCAGGCCCCAAAGTAAATTCTTGGCACTTTCAAAAAGAGAGAGCAAGAGCGACACAGAGAAAGGAGGGAAGGAAGGAAGGAAGGAGGGAGGGAGGGAGGGAGGGAGGGAGGGACAGACAGAGGGAGGGAGGGAAGAAAGGGAGGTAGGGAGGGAAAGAAGGAAGGAAAGAAGGAAAGAAGAACAAGGAGAGAAAGGAGAAAAAGAAGTGAGGGAGAGAGGGAGGGAAGCAGGGAGAGAGAAAGAGAAAGAAGGAGTAAGTGAGAAATACGTAACCCACCAAGCAGAGTTTACTACTGGGTTGCAGGAAGTAGATGGTAGATGGTGGATAGTGGATGTAGTTCAGGTTAGAAATTCAGCTCCTGAAGCCCGCTTGTGGCTGAAGAGAAGTTTTGGATTTTAGGCCCAATTGAAAAAAAATAGAAAAAAAACTATCCAGAAAACCCTGAAAAAATACATATGATGAGGAAATATGAGACTCAAAAGAGTTGAGGTCCCTTCCTGTACTTTATGTACCATAGAATAAGTCAGCCACCAGATAGAAGCATTCAGCAGTGGGACCCAGAAGGACCTGTTTTCTCTCTCTGACCTGGGAAGGCTGCTGGCCCTACTGGACATCATATACAAGGTCCACAGGCTGCAGTCTTGTGAGATGGTGTGACAACTTAAGGCACAGCAGCATCTCCAAAGCTCAGGGAATAAAGTTTGCTGAAGTGTTGTGTTGTCCTAGTGAATTTTCAGGAACAGTATCACCTTCTCTAGCCCCTTTCCTTGGGGCAAGGGAGAGCTGGTAAATTGAGTGTTTTTACAAATCTTGCCCTTATGGTATTTATAACCTAATGGAGCAAGCAAACCAATGAGTATATATGGTATATAGAATGGAAAGCGGTGGAAATAAGAAATGTGTGCCTGCAATGGCTTAGTGTAGGCAAGATAGCCATTGGAAGGCCATTAAGAAATTGACAAATTTAGAGAGACAAGTGGGAGCCAAGGCTCTGAGACAGGAGGCTAGCAAGTGTTCTGGAACCCACGAGGAGAGGAATTAGGTTTCAGTGCAGGCAAAAAAGATTAGACAATAATCAGGATTGAGGAGGTGTGGGCCATGGATACCATTGAAAGCACTTTGGCATTTACTGTGAGAAAAATGAGACAATGATTAAAGGTCCTGAGGACTAAATTGATATGAATGAGCCTAGGTATTGTCAAGATTATTATTTTTTTTTTTGCCAGTTGTGGGGCTTGAACTCGGCCTGGGAGCTGTCCCTCAGCTCTTCAGCTCAAGGCTAGCGCTCTACCACTTGAGCCACAGTGCCACTTCCAGCTTTTTCTGCTTATGTGGTACTGAGGAATAGAACCCAGGGCCTTGTGCATGCAAGGCAAGCACTCTACCACTGAGCCACCTTCCCAGCCCCTTGTCAAGATTATTCTATTGTTCTACTAAAAGTAGGACAAAACAGAAGCAAGAACTACTGAGTTCAGTTAGAAATCTGTGACAGTAAGCTGGGTGCAGTGACTCATGCTTATAATCCTAGCTACTCAGGAAACTGAGATCAGGGAAATCACAGTTTAAGGCCAGCCCTAGCAAAAGTTTATGAAACCAGACCTCAACCAATAAAAAGTTAGGTACTCTGATTCATGACTGTCACTTCCATTATATGGGAAGTGTAAATAGGAGGACCACAATCCAGGCCAGTCCAGGCACAAAGCAAGACTCTATTTAGAAAAAGAAAATAACAAAAGCAAAAATGACTACGCCAGCTCAGTGGTAGAGTTCTTGCCTCACAAGCCCAAGGCCCTGAGTTCAAACCCCAGTACCACCAAGGGGAAAAAAAAAACCGTTGCAATAAATCAGATGGAAAATTATATTGACTTTCATTAATATGGAATCTGGGTAGTTTCAAAAACAATATAGCCATAAAGATTTACCAATGAATGTAATCTTTTTAAATTTGATTAACAATAAGATGTGAGAGGATGTGCAAAATTTGGGGCCTGTAAGATTGAGCTGCCCCTTGCTGAGATGAGGAAGAATGTAGATACACTAATCTACCTTTAGCCGTATAAATTTAAGACCTCATTAAACATTCTAAGCAGGCAGTTTTGTATGAGTATGTAGTTCAGGAAGAAGGTTCTGGATAGACATAAATTTGAGAACAACCTTAATATTTCTGCAACCTTAAGATTGGATGTGTTCCTGAGATGATATAAATATGTCAAAGATCCAAGGACTGAGCAGCAAAATTCCCACATGGACAATGAACAATTAAGTAGAAACCAGTAAGAACTGACTTGGGAATTTATCCACAAGAAGCAACTGATGGGTTCTTGTTTTTAGTACTAGATCATCTCCTATGTGTAATACTGCCTTGTAATTATTTCCACAGGAACACATTTTAATTTTAAATTCTGTAACTCTTGAGTTTGGGGAGAATCTATTGTTGCTATGGAGACCAGAATGATGGGCTTCCTCTTACTGAATCCAGTGCTAGAATGAAGGATGGAAATATTACAACCAACTTGGGCTGGGGATGTGGCTCACTGGTAAAGTGTTTGCCTAGCATGCCTTGGAGGTAAAAGTCTCATGAGCTGAGTTCCTGTGGCTCACCCCTGTAATCCTAGCTACTCAGGAGACTGAGATATGTGGACTCCAATGCAATGCCAGCCTGGGAAAGAAAGCCCATGAGACTCTTATCCCCAATTAAGCACCAAAAAGCCAGAAGTAAAACTATGGCTTCAATGGTAGAGCACTAGCTTTGATCACAAAAGCTCAGGGACAGTGCCCAGGCCCTGAGTTCAAGCCCCAGGACAAGCACGTGCACACACACACACACACACACACACACAACAGTCTTACAGACTTTCCTGCCAGACTAGCTTCAAATTGTGATCCTCAGATCTCAGCCTCCTAAGCTGCTAGGATTACAGGCATGAGCAACCAGTACTGGGTTTTAGTCTTCAACCACTTTCGTTTTCATATTTTAGAACCACTCTTACACTATTATTTTTTGTTATACATCCCAGTAAAGTCTTAACAGTAGCAACTATTTCATATTCAGTCATCGATCTGAGTCTCAATTCTAAAATATATCTTCCCAATGTGTTTTTCAATCAGTTTGTTCTTCTGTGTTCTGTAACAATTATTTGAAGTCTTTTCAGATTCTTTTCATCTTCCTCCCCTCTTTTCTCATTTTTAGTCTAGAATATCTTGAATTGGCTAAACAACTTCCTATTCCAAATCGGTATCCAGATATTTTATAGGTACTTTGAATTCATTATGTTCAAAAGTGAACTTGTGGTCTTCTCCCTTCTAAGATTGGTTTCCTTCCCAGTAAACTGTGTCTTCCAAATGCTTCAGCCAGAAGCCCTAATAACCTCTGTCTCTAGTCTAATTCAAAATCCTAAGGCATTTACCTTCCAAATAAACTCATTCTTTAAATTCTTCATTTTGCAGCCATTCCAAGTGCAAAAAAAAAAAAAGACAAAACAAAATAAACTGAGAGCTAATGGTTCATGTCTGTAATCCTAGACTCAGGAGTCTGAGGTCCGAGGATTGTCATTCAAAGCCAGCTCCAATTAACCAGCAAAATGCTGGAATGGAGATATGGATCAAATGCTAGAATGCCAACAGTGAGTAAGCAAGCCGATTGAGAGTGTGAGGTTCTGAGTTCAAGCCGTGGTAACAGAGCACACACATACACAAACTTCAAATCTGTACTGGCCACTCTTCCAGACCACCTTCCCAACTCAAATCTGGTTGATCACAACCCTTAAAACCCTGGCATGATCAGAGTACAGTACTCAATGATAATAGGGGTTTTTAAGTTCTTGATACTTTGTGTTTCTGGAACTTGCTGTTTAGTGGCACAAAAAGACATTAAATATTCCATATTAAATATGAAGATACAGTTCTAATAAGTGTTGTGTAAACAGGTTGTCATGAGAGGGTATAATGGGAAGAGCTAATCTAGTGGAGAGCTCCTTGAGGAAAGGACTTTCAGCTGAGAACCTGAGGAATGAATGTGGGGACAGGAGGAGCAGAGAAAAGCCAAAGGCAGAAGTCAAGAGAGAGGGCTAGGCGCTGGGAAGAGAAGAAAGGTCAGTATGGGTTAAGATAGGGGCGCTTTGGTTTATTTTACCTATACGAAGGCTTGAACTCAGGGCCGTGTGCCCTCGCTCTGCTCTTTCACTCAAGGCTGGTGTTTTACCTAAAACTTGAGCTACCCTTCTTTTTCTAGCTTTTACTGATCAGTTGGAAATGAGAGTCTCATGGATTTGTCTGCTCAGGCTATTTTCAAACCTTGATTCTCAACTCTCAGCATCCTGCTTTAACACAGACCTGAGCCACTAGCCCTTATCTTAAGAAGAGAAGCTTCCCTGATCAAGAATATCAAACCACCAAAAAATGATTTGCTATTTATCATAAAGAATAATAGAAAGTATCCAGGCACAATGGTACATGCCTATAATTCCAGCACTTAGGAAGCTAAGGTTCAAGTGAATCTGGAGACCAAGATTTGCTTTGATTTTTTTAAGGCTCTGTCTCAAAACTCAAGCAAGCCAATAGATTAATGCAAAGTAAATAATAAGGAAAAGGGAAAGGTTCTAAAGGGTGGCAACATGATGCAATTAGGATTGTTTGTTTTTAGTGCGGTTCTTGGGGCTTGACTCAGGGCCTGGTCACCTTCCCTGAGCTTTTCTGCCCAAGCCGGCACTCCACCACTGGAACCACAGCCCCACTTCTCCCTTTTTTTTTTTTTTTTGGTGCTTCATTGGAGCTGTCTCAAGGAATTCCCTGTGCAGGCTGGCTTCGAATCACGACCCTCAGTTCTAAGCCTTCTGAGTTGCTAGGATTACAAGCGTGAGCCACAGGCCCCCCCGACCAGAAACCCATATTAGCACTTTCATAAGTGTCCACAAACCCTTATAATAATTGCCAAGATTATAATCGCCAAGATGCAAAAAAACTCTTAAGTCACTTTGTGCAGCTGTGTGAAATAACTTCTTAAATGCCATCTTAAACCCAATGTTCTCCAGTCTCAGCTGCCACGTAATACCCACTAAGGGCTCGCTGGCCAAGAGGGTAGAGATGTACAAAGAACAAAAAAGAAAAGTAAACACCACGAATCCAAACCCACGAACCCCCAGATCAGCAGCCAGGGTTCATCAATAAGTGACAAGCTGTGTTAAAGGTGTCTGATCCCCTCCCCCCCGACCCTCCCCCCCCCCCCCCCCCCCCCCCCCCCCCCCGCAGAGGGCTGGGCTCCTGCTCCCCTCGTGCGCACGCGCGTGCAGGCCCTAGCGGTCCGGCCCTCAGCGGCCGCTGGGCCTGGTCCTCGCCGCCCGCCCTCCCAGCCTGGACCGCGCGCCTCAGGTTCACACCTCGTCCCAGGTTTGGCGGTGGGCGTGGTCACGTGACGGGCGCGGGCCAATCAGCGGGCGGCCCGCAGCATCTTCCTATAAAGGCGGCCGTCGCAGCCAGCCCGCGGCCGCCATTAGGTCGAGAGCTGGCGGCAGCCTTTCGGTGGACGGGAAACGAACGGCTGCCCTGCACTACTCCATCCGGTGCCACCTCAAGAGGGACGATTGGATAAGGTCCTTTACCCAAGAGGTAAAGCCGCTCGGCACGTGGTCCGGGCCTGGCCTGCTCCCAGGGGTGGCCTTGGGCGGGAACAACCGTTTTCCCCTCCCCTCCCCCCCCTACGGGCACTGGGCAGTTGGCGAGGCCGCCCCACCCCGTGCGGGCCCGGGAGAGAGGCCGCCCTCCGCCAGCTGGAGGGGGGGGCGGCCTGGCTCAGCTCGGCCTGGCCCTGGCTCCAGCCTGGCCTGTGGGCCTCACCATCTGCCTGCCAGCCTGGGTCCCCTTCCTCTCCCCTCCACTCTCCTCCCTTCCCACACGAACCATTTTCCTGCACAGGAGGCCTGGGAAGGAGGCTGTAGGCCAGGAGGCTGGGTGACGCTGCCTCCTTCCGGTCTAGAATAGACACCCGTGGCCTCCTTAGGTCTTGAATTGGTTCATGGCTGCCAGGAGTGTAGTTTGAGTCAGCCAGAAGAAGGAGAAAGAAGCAACAACAAAAACAGCAGCAACAACAAATATCTATATATATATGTATGTATGTATATATATATATATATATATATATATACACACACATACATAAAACATTGACTTTAGCTCTCATCTTTGTTGTATTCATTCTGTATATGGGGGCACAGAGAGAGCCAGGTCCTTCGTTTATATTGTATCCAGTCAATTAACTTTGTTAAGCCCTTGGAATGAACTAAACTAAACCACTCTGCTGGATACTGTAGAATTGGAGGTGGGTCTGATCGCCAGGCTCTGATGAAATGAAAGTGGAGCTGTGTACTGAGTGCTTTGGGAGACAATGTAGATAACTTAATTAGGTTTTGAGGGGTAAATGGAAGTTGAAGTGGAGTGATAAGGGAAGCAGTGGCAGAGAAAGGTTTCAAAGGCATCCATGTACACAGAAAAGTGTGGGTCAATGAAGAATTGAAACATTTTGAGCAGCTAGTACACTGGTGAGATGGGCAAAGGGGCACATTATAAACAAGATTGTATATCATGAAGTTCAGTGAGTTGAAGCATTTGGTCTAAAGTTGCTGAACAAAAATCAAAGCATAATAACAAGTGATGAGAAATGTTTTGGAGGATGAAGAATACACGTCATTAAATATCCAGTATATGTAAATGTGTGTCTAGCAGTCATTTGTGTGAAGGTACTAGACAACACAGCGACTGAGGTTGGTGTGACAAGACTATAGATGGAGTTAAAAGAGAGAAAGGGAAAAGGAACGCTAATGGGCTAGCCCAGTAGATCACTATGGCTTTCCTCTATGTGTAATATGTACTGTGAAATTCTAGCAAACATACCACTCAGCAGAGTAACTTTTTACCATTTATTAAAATGGTAAGAAAATACTTTTTTTAAAAAAATTGAGTTTTGAAAAGCTCAATTATCTAAAATAGAGCCTTCCAGGCTTAAGATAGAATATTACACCCACACCCACAATACACTTTTTTTAAAAAAAGATACCATCTAACTGTTGTCTAGATTGGCTTCTAACTCTTGGGATCAAGCCATCCTATCTTCTGGATAGCTGGGACTGCAGACACTGACCACCATGCCCAGCTTTGTGAATCTATGGGTGACTAAAATATCCACAAACACCTGAAAGGCTCTCTTTCTTAGAAGTTTACTCTGCAAGTTCACACTGACCTTTTTGTTACCCCAACACCCTTCTTGCCTCTACCATAGCACTAATTATTCATTAATTAAATGTATCCACTTGAGTTTATTTTGTGCTTTGAAACTGAAACACGGTCTTGCTCTATAGTCTAAGCTGATGCAGAACTTTCCATCACCTGCCTCAACCTCCTGAGTGCAGGGACTACAGGCATGTTCCATAATGCCTTAGTTATGTATCAGATTGTAATTGCCTATTTAAGGTCTCTGGAAGGAGACCATACCTCCAGTTCCTTGCATAAGGGTTGGAATCACGTAGATGTTTTATAAATATTCAATAAATGAATAAATGGAATTTGGAAAATGGTATCCTGGAAACAAGAGGAGAGTTTTAAGAGAGTCACAATAACAGTCGAGGGAGAGAGGTTGCTGGGAAGCCAGGTAAGATTAGATTAAGAAAATCCATCGTGCTTACCAAATAAATGTGTTCATTGTTAACCTGGTGTGTGGGGAGTTTTAGAGGCATGGGGAGGAAAAGCTAAGTAGGAAGTGGGCAGTAGTTTTTTTGAGATCCCTTTTATGAGCTACAGAAGAGAAGTCAAGTTATAAGGAGATAATAGGACTAAGGGAATAATCAGATAGGAATAATCAGGAGTTCAAGTCCTGGGTACAAAGAGATGTTAATGAATCAGGCAAATTCCAATCATGGTATCAGTCAGGAAATTGATAAATAATGCAGTATGGTCTCTCAACCTGGTTATCTTCCTGTCTTAATCTCACACCTTTGATTATGGGTGTGAGCCACAATATCCAGCAGACTTTTAAAGAAGACTTCTTAAAATATATAGAGAGGAAAACATATAGAAATGTTAAAAATACAAAAAAAGGGAGCAGGATGGTTTAGGATGTTATCTGAGATTCTAAAAATTAAGAATTCTAGATAAGAAAGTCCCTCAGGCCAAATGGAAGGGACGAATGATCAGAGTACATCATGGTGAAAAGAAATGTATATTGTAGAGTTTACCTCTGATTGGCCTCAAGTAAAGTCTGATCTATGAAGAAACTATTTTCTCATGGGGACTGGCTTCCCTCTCCTGAAGATTGAAAGCAGAGCTTGGAGCACACTGGTGACAGCTCATTTGAGGATATAGGATTTGGAGTCAGGATAAGAGATCATCACAGGATACAATTCTTTTGTCCTTTAAGAGACTCACAGGTATCTGATATTCAAACTCTTGTTCTAAACCTTGAACATGTTGGCTTTCCTATATGTGTAAGATGTACTGTGAAATTCCAGTAAACATGCCACTCAGCAGAGTAGCTTACTCTTTACCATTTATTAAAATGGGTAGAATTTTTTCTTGTCATTCATTGGGCTTGAACTCTGGGCCTGGGCACTGTCCCTTAGCTTTTCAGCTCAAGCTGATCACTCTACCACTTGAGCCATGGCACTACTTCTGGTTTTCTGGTGGTTAATTAGAGATACGAGTTTCCCGGACTTTCCTGCCTGGGCTGGCTTTGAATGGCAGTCCTCACATCTCAGCCTCTTGAGTAGCTAGGATTACAGGCATGAGCCACCGGCGCCCAGCTAGAAAAATTTTCTTTTTTAAATTGAGCTTCAAGAAACTCAATTATCTAAAATAGAACCTTCTAGGCGTAAGACAGGATATTACACCCAAACATATACTTTTTTAAAAAGAAATATGATCTGACTATTATGTCTAGGCTAGCTTCCTACTTCTGGGATCAAGCCATCCTATCTTAATTTCTGGATAGCTGGTACTACAGGTACTGACCACCATACCATGCCCAGCTTTGATTTATGGGTAACTAAAATATCCACAAACACCTCAAAGGCCCTCTTCCTTAAAAGTTTAAAGCTTGTGTACATTGTTGGTAGATATATGTTAGAATAACCAGAGAAATATCTAGTAAAACTTAAAATCACTGACCTGTAAATTGGGGGGGGGGGAAGTGTTGCTTTTGTGGTGGTTGTTTTTAGTTTCAATATTTTGAGGCAGGGCTGGGAAGGTGGCTCAGTGGTAGAGTGCTTGCCTTGCATTCGTGAGGCCCTGGATCGATTCCTCAGCACCACATAAGCAGAAAAAGCCAGAAGTAGTGCTGTGGCTCAAGTGTAGAGCGCTAGCCTTGAGCTGAAGAACTGAGGGACAGCACCCAGGCCCAGAATTCAAGACCCATGACTGACAAAAAAAAAAAAGGAAAATAAATTTTGAGGCAGAGTCTCATTATATTGGCCAAACTGGCCTTGAACTTGCTCTGTGGTTGAGGCTAACTTGGAACTCATAATCCTCTTACTTCATTCAGCCTCCAGAGTTCCTGGGACAGGCTTCTGGCACAACAGCCAGCTCTAGAAGTTATCAATGGGAATTTATATTCAGTAGCTATGTGTGTTTATGCAATGAGGGATTTTGTATTTAATAAAGGATTAAAAATCTTCTTATCATCCTATTCTTCCCTCCTCTTCAAACCCTGGCAACTCTGGTCTTCCTGCTGTCTTCAGAGTTTAGCTCCTGCCCCAGCCTCCTGCGTGTGTGATTACAAGTGTGGCCACCACACCTGGCAATAGTTTCACATTTTTCTTGGATACATGTAGGTGGAATCATGTTGTTTTTTTAAGATTAGCTTCTTTCATGCTGGGAAGGTAGCTCAGTGGTAGAGTGCTTGCCTTACGTGCATGAGGCCCTGGGTTCCATTCCTCAGCACCACATAAGCAGAAAAAGCCAGAAGTGGTGCTGTGGCTCAAGTGGTAGAGTAGAGTGCTAGCTTTGAGCTGAAGAGTTGAGGGGCATAGCCCAGGCCCAGAGTTCAAGCCCCATGACCCACCAAAAAAAAAAAAAAGATTAGCTTCTTTCAAGTATTAATATGTATTAAAGTTGCCACATCTTTTTGTAGATTGATAGTATTCAAGACTAAATAATATTCCATGCATGGATATGCTATAGTTTATTTACCTACTAAAGGAAATCTTGATTGTTTCTAATAGTTGTGAATAAATCTGCTATATATAAATATTCACATGCAGATTCTGTGTGGGCACTACTGATTAAAGCATGCCTATGTGCAGAAATACCAAGTTCAACACTGATAACTAAAGATAGAAAATGAAATTGTAACAGAAGACAAAATATATTGCATAATCTTTTATTTTAAAGTACTTAATTGGCAAATACTGTATCTCTTCAAACTGTTTAATGTGATGGTTTTCAATGTGTATACATCATGTAATGCTTATCAAATCACTATATCCATCCCATTAGATATTTAAAGTTATTTATCTTATCATTCAGGGATGATGTTATTTGATCAGATCTTCCCTTTTCTCACTAATTCTCAGCCTTTGGCAACCACCATTCTACACTTTGGTTTTCTGAGTTTGATTGTTGGAGATTCACATATAATTGAGATCATGCTGTTTGTCTCTGTCTGGTTTATCTCACTTAGCAGGTTCATCCTGTTGAAAATGGCAAGAGTTACTCCTTTGGGGATAGGAGCAATTGAAGAATAATATGTGTGTATGTGTGTGTATATGGGTATATGTTTACATTTTCCTTATCCATTCATCTGTCATTCATTACTTAGTTCTATTACTGACTGTTGTGAAAAATCTCCCAATAGAGGATGCCAATAGCTTTCTGTGATATGGATATATAATATATGCACATACACACACATAGACATGTATGCAGATACAGGTATGCATGTACATGCATATGGTGCTTATGTGTAATCATATATGTATATATGCACATTTATATGTGTGTATACATACATTTATACATGCACATGTATGCACACAATTGCCATACACTTACTTTTCCCCCAATAATATATATAGGTCTTCCTATTGTTTGGTGTTGAAACATAAACCTAGGGCCTTGCACAAGCTAAGCACATGCTCTGTCACTGAGCTATACTCTCCACCTTTCTATGAACTGGGTTTTTTAATTCAATAAGCTCACGTTATTCACAAATTTATTAAACACAAGTGTGATGTGATAACTGATAAAAATGAAAAGTTTTGAAAACAAAATGTTTTAATTCCTGCACAGTTGGTGTGGGGAATTCTCCCAGTCCTACGTTTTCTTAGTTGTGTTTAAATCATTGTATGATGTGCTGGCTGTGTGCCTGCCCTGAAGTTTTATCAGAAAGCAAATGGCACCCAAAAAGTAAAGCAAAAGTTATGGTAATCCTCTCAAATCACAAGTGGCATGCAATAGAGTTAATTTTAGTGATAAAGTGAAAATTTGATATTTGTAGAAAGGCAGTATGTCTTGAGGGGAAGTTGGTTGACATATGAGGAAATGAATCAAGCACCATGGGTAAGCACTCAATCTATGTACCCCTGATGGCTTCCTGGGCTTCCTTAGTGTTGATCTCCTTGGAACCATAGGCCTGCACACACCAAGGGTTTGTTGTACTCTGTTTAAATTAACCACAAAAAAATCCTTTACTTTTCTCCTTTTGTTGAAAAGTTGTCAGAGAACCATATGCTAGTGAAATCTTTTAACATATTGTTTCTTTTCATTAGGAATTTGTAGACTTTCCCTGCTAAGACCTCAATTTGTGTTTTTGAAAAACAGAAAGAAATTTTGTGAAATCTTGAAATAATTTAAACCATCTAAGACTAAGGCATATATAATGAAACAACTTATACTACTTGTATAAAAAGGTATTTGTTTAAAAATTGAAATTTTCATTTGATACTTTTTCTGTTAAGATGTGTTTAAAATTCAATATCTCTTTCTCATGAATCAACATTTTCCTATGCAAAACCTTAATCTTTTTAAGGTGCTTACATGGTACTGAGTTTTTTGTTTTTCAGGACATGCACATGTAGACAACATTAGAATATCAGGACGTGAAGTTCAGAATGTCTCTGCCAAGCCGACAAACATCTATCGTGAACCCCCCTCCACCAGAGTACATAAATTCCAAGAAAAATGGGCGATTGACAAATCAGCTCCAGTACCTACAGAAAGTTGTCCTAAAGGCATTATGGAAGCATAGTTTTTCCTGGCCTTTTCAACAGCCTGTGGATGCTGTGAAACTAAAATTGCCTGTAAGTATATCAAATAATAATGGGAACTTAAGAAAAGACAAATCAGATGGGGCATGTCTCAAGTGGCAGAGCAAACTTGCCTGGTCAAGTGAGAGGCCCAGTACTATGTCCCCAACTAATAACTAATTCATCAATAGAAATAGTAACTCATTAATTAATTGAAAAGAAAAACTTCTAAATAAGAAAATCTATATAATAGTATAAAATATACCCAAGAAGCACCTAGTTACCCAGCACAACTAAAGTCTGATAAATGCATATATTTTCTTGTAACATGTGCCACTGCCTTTTTGATGCATGGTAACCACGAATATCATCCTCTTCATGAAGTCACTCTCAGCACTTCTTAGAGGACTTATTTCTATCACATACTGTGTGCCACTTTAGACTTCATTAAATATTTTTAGCCATCAATTAATAGAATGGTTGAATCATTTGTGATATAGCTAAGTAGTGATAGATCTGTGACTTTACTCTAGATCTGTCAGAATCCATAAATAGTATTGTTCCCATCATGTCCTTTCCTTTGTATTTTTCAGGGATAATTCTACTCTTAAATTCCTTTCTCAGTTAATCTTTATATTGGCTTTTTGTGTTCTTTGAGAAATAATGCTATGACAATCAGCTTTGACTTTAATTACTAAAGATTATGGCTTCCAAGCTGGGCCCTAGTGGCTCATGTACATAATCCTAGCTACTCAAGAGGCTGAGATCTGAGGATCATGGTCGAAAGCCAGCCTGGGCAGGAAAGTCAATGAGACACTTATCACCAATAAATTACTTAGAAAAAGGCAGAAGTGGTGCTGTGGCCCAAGTGGTAGAGCACTACCCTTGAGCACAGAGAGGTTTGGGGACAGAGCCCAGGCCCTGAGTTCAATCCCCAGGACCAGCAAAAAAAAAATATTATGTCTTCTAGATTATAGCTTTTAAAAACAGTTACAATCTTTAGAGAGTTTATGAAGTTTGTGTACCAGTAGTTGTAGCAATTGCATTCTTACTAACATAATTTATTCAAAACCATAGGATTATTATACCATTGTAAAAAACCCAATGGATTTAAATACGATTAAAAAGCGGTTGGAGAATAAATACTACATGAAGGCTTCAGAATGTATAGAAGACTTCAATACAATGTTCTCAAATTGTTATTTATACAACAAGGTATGTAAGCATTATACTGCTGATACTTCTCTGTTATGTATAGGAGAGAGATGTATAAATAACTATGTTGATTTCAGATCTCAAGCCATGATTTGTAATATTTTCTCTATTTTTATGTTATTGCTTTTTTTCACAGAGTTTCATGATTCACATACTTTAGTATTTCTTTTATTTATTTGCTGTCTGCCTAAATAGCTGTAGTGGCTCATGTTGTTGTTTGTTTTTTTTAATGCCAGTGATAGCTAGTTTCTGTGATTATAGTATTTCAGAATGTTTTCTATTGAATTCCTGTAATTTTAGTTATAAGAAGAATGAAAAACCTAATATACACTGGTCCTAGTTAAATTTTAGTGGTTGGAATCTGTAGCCATTAGCCTAAGATATCAAATTGTGTACTTTGTATAAATAGAATACAATGCTGAGAATTGAACCCAGGGCTGTGAACATACTAGACAAGCAGTTTGCCACTCTACTACACCTCCAGCCCCAAATTACATACTCTTGACTTCATAACAAGTTGGTTTATCATACTTATTTCTGGTCATGTCCTAGTAGTAATACTAATATTTATATTAAGATAATAGCCAATCAGATGATGTATGTGGGCATTTTGAGCTTAATCTTCATATTTGTTCTCATCTATAAATAGAATTTGTCTAACTCCTGTTTATCAACTATACAAATACAATAAAAATAATTCTTAAAAATATGCCAATTAAAGTTGAGAAAAATTAGATTTGTGTATTTGGTTTTTGTCCCATACATTAGTCTGACTTCTCAGAATACCATATTCTATTTTCTGTCTGTTTTATGATATCTAAATATTTTGAAGCTTATAGCCCATTTAAATGTGAGAAATCTAAGTATATGGAATTTTGTGTACACAGAATAACTAGTAATACTGAGATAGAATCAGAAGTTTGATATGGCTCCCAAGATAACACAAACACCATTTTATATGTGTGAAAGACTTAAGACTATTAACTGACATTGAGTGGACAGTAGTGACTCATGACTAATATCCTAGCTACCTGGGAGACAGAAACTAAGTAGATAATCATTGGAGGCCAGCCTTGGCAGAGAAGTTTTCAAGGCCCCTTCTTAATCCACAGCTGTGTTCTGTAGCACTTGCCTATTACCCTGAACAACATGGGAGGCTGAAATTGGGAGGTTTGTGGTTCCAGGCCAGTCCAGACAGAAAGCTCCATGAGACTGCATCTCATTGAAGAGAAGTTGGGTTTAGTGAGATGCACTAGTCATTCCAGCCAAAATAGGAATCCTAAAATAGGAGGATAGACTCATGCTTGGACAAGAAGCTTGACCCTATCTCAAAAATAACCAGCACAGGGGCTGGGAAGGTGGCTCAGTGGTAGAGTGCTTGCCTTTCATGCATGAAGCCCTGGGTTCGATTCCTCAGCACCACATAAGCAGGGAAAAAAAGCCAGAAATGGTGCTGTGGCTCAAGTGGTAGAGCGCTAGCCTTGAGCTGAAGAGCTGAGGGACAGCGCCCAGGCCCAGAGTTCAGGCCCCAGGACCAGACCCCCAAAAAATAAATAAAAATAACCAGCACAAAAATTTGATGTGATGCAGCAGTCATGCACTTGCCTCACCAGCTTTGAGGCCCTGAGTTGAAACCCTGGTTTTAGGGGGGAAAAGGCCTACTAACTGAAACGAATTTTAAAAAACTCAGTTTACCACGGTTATCGGATTGTTGACTTAATCTTAATAGTGATTCTAAAGGGCCCTTTCACATTTCTTTGTGTGTGTGTGTGTGTGTGTGTGTGTCTGTGTGTCTGTGTCTGTGTCTGTCCTGGGGCTTGATCCTTGGCCCTGTCTTTCAACTTTTGGTTAAGGTGAACAATCTACCATTTGAGTAACAGCTCCACTTCCACCTTTTTTGGTGGTTAGTCAGGAATAAGAGTCATTGATACTTTCCTGCCTGGGCTGGCTTCAAACCATTATTCTTAGATCTTAGCCTCTTAATAAATAGATAGGAATAGATAGGATTACAGGTGAGCCTCCCACCCCCCCCACCCCCACCCCACCCCGGGCCCTGCTCACACTTAACATCTTAAATCAAAATTCAGTAGTTTTCCTGACCTGCTCAGCTAAGAAATGTTTTCTAGGCTGTTGCTTCTTAAGTTACTTAGTATATTTTTTCCTCAGCAGTGAAATAAAGCAAGAAAACTTCTAAGCAGGCAGCTAAAAGACTTTAAAGTTGATCCTTTCAAACTATATAAAGTACACATTTGCTTTAGCCTATTTGAAGTGTAGAAATCCTAATGTCTGATAACTTTGTATTACTGAAATTAATTTCATTGTACCATTGTAGTGCTGGGGAAAGTATTCTAGTCCTTTTTAGAAGCTGAAGTAGACAGGATGTTAGGAAATGAAATAAGGCTGTTTCATAAACTTCTGAGTTTAGCGAAGATAAATACTAAGGTATACTATATCACCACCTACTGTAAAGTACTCTGAATTAATAAGATCTGTTTCAGTGACTATACTGTATATCCTTATGGATATTTAATACATTTTTTAGCCTGGAGATGACATTGTTCTAATGGCACAAGCTCTAGAGAAGTTGTTCATGCAGAAATTATCCCAGATGCCACAGGATGAGCAAGTTGTGGGTGGTAAGGAAAGAATGAAGAAAGGTAAGTCCAGAAAGTAACAAGTGAGTCTATCTATCTGTATCTGTTTTCCGACCCCCATCCTTTTCTATTGGTACAGTGCTAAATTGGCAAAAGATCTCAATGTTAAGAATGAAATGACGGGTGCTGGTGGCTCACGCCTGTAATCCTAGCTACTCAGGAGGATGAGATCTGGGGATCACGGTTCAAAGCCAGCCTGGGAAGGAAAAGTCTGTGAGACTCTGATCTCCAAAAATCCACTCAGAAAACCAGAAATGGAGCTGTGGCTCAAGTGGTAGAGCACTAGCCTTGAGCTGAAGAGCTAAGGGACAGTGCCCAGGCCCAGAATTCAAGCCCCATGACCAACCCAAAAAAAAAGAAAAAAAGAGTGAATTGTTACTAAGTGTTTTCTTTTTTAAACTAAAAAAAACTTCAGGGAAAAATCTTTATTGGTTAAAATCAGGTCCTCATGAACTCTACCCCAGCCTTCTTAAAATTTTGAGACAGGGTCTTACTGGCCTAAACTTTGTGATCCTCCGGAGTGACTAGGGTTACATTTGTGTGCCACCAGACTATAGAGAAGCATATTGCTTAAAACATGGAATACAAAATGAATTTTAAATATTAAAAACTGTGGTGGTGGAACAAGAATGTCATAGATCAAATGTTAATTCATCTTTAGATCATTCAGTCGGTGTCATCTTAGTTAAGTCCATACTCATTCCATGGAAGTTTGTTTTTGTTTTTTAGTAGAAAAACTCCAACTAACCAGTGTATGAAGTGCTAGAACAGGAAACAATTTCTCACTGCAGGCTCTCCTGATTGACATACTTGGTTTCTTCGGCGCATACTAGCAAAAGGCATCTTTTGAAAACAAACTCAGAACACTTCTCAGCCTTCTGGCTAACGTTAAGGGTTAGAACAAACTAAAACATATTTACTGGCTTGGAACCTATTGTTGGCTTCCCACAGAAGCATGAGATATCATAAATTCCATACCATGACCCTTTGCGATCTTATCCCTGCCCAACTCTCCATTTTCATACTTAGCTACTTTCCTGTTAGTTGCTGTAAATGTGTCCCTATTTTCCATGTGTTGGAAATGGGACCTGATACTGAGAGTTATGAGACTGTCAGCATTAGATCCCTCCCTAGATGCAACAGATGTTAGTGTCATGCTCTTATATGTCCAGCTTTCAGAGCTATGACCTAAATAAACCTCTGTTCTTCAGAAGTTATCCCATCTGTGGTATTCTGTTAACACAACCAGAAATAGATCATGACACTAAGATTCTCCCTGCTGATTACCTGGGCACAACCTCTCTTTACTGTGTCCTGTTGCCTGGCTAGGTACTCCTTGCCTTTACTTGTTTAGCTGCCTTTCCTCTGATATGCCTCTTCTTAATGTATTCAACACTATATTCCCTTTTTTCCCATTTTTAAAATTACCTTTAAGTAGTTGTACAAAGGGGTTTCAATTTGACATTCATCTATTTGACTCCTAACTCTTCGTAAGTGGTAAGGAGATTGAGGAGTGTCATCCCTATCTTAAAATACTGAGTTCCTGAGTTGGTTTAGCAAGAATTAGATATCCAGAGAAATAGCTATATGTTGTATATCAAATATAATAACATAAAAACAAAGCAGCATAAGAAAACTAGAAGCCAGGCGCCAGTGGCTCAGGCCTGTAATTCTAGCACTCAGGAGGCTGAGATCTGAGGATTGTGGTTCAAAGTCAACCAGGCAGGAAAGTTCATGAGACTCTTATCTCCACTTAACCACCAGAAGACAGGAAGTGGCACTGTGGCTCAAGTGGTAGAATGCTAGCCTTGACCTGAAGAGCTGAGGGATAGCACCCAGGTCCAGAGTTCAAGACCCACCACCAAAAAAAAAGAAAAAAAGAAAACGAAAACTAGAGAGCAGAGATTGTTTTATGTAAGATGGTTGAAAATGAGACATAATAGTGAAGGCTGAAAGGAAATGTTGGCAAAAACAATGAGTATCTCTTCTTTTAGGCAACACAAATAGTTGGCTTGTGCTTACCAAATGTGAGGACACCAAAGCCAGCTGATAGGCTAGAATATAATAAAAGAGGAGAGAGTGACAGGCCATGGGGAAGCAGATCATGCAGATCTTTGTGAGGCATGGTGAAATTTGGACTTTCAGCTTAAAGCCGTCACCATCAGAAGACATTGGACAGAATTGTCATGATCTGATTTTGTTTTGTTTTGAGATAGAATTTTACTAGCCTTGAACTCATGTTAGCCTTGAACTCAAAACTCCCTTGCCTCACTCTCACAAGGGCTGGAATCACAGGTGTTGACATGGCCACTGATGAGTTTTATTGCACCACTTAAATTATTATTTTCAACATTAAATAGTAGAGTGCAAAAGCTGAAGGATGGCCTGCCTGTCTGATAGACTACTATTGTTTGTTTCTTTGTATTTCCTTAGTAGTTGAACAAAGAAGTTTCAATTCAACACATCACTTTGAGAGTGCAATGCATCTTGGTCAATATCACCCCTTTCATCATTCTCCATCGGGTGCTATTGAAATAATCCCTTTGCACAATGATGACCCTCAGACTGGGGTAATTGATTACCACTTGTGAGAAGTAGTTGGATTCTGGATATTCAGATAGGGCACAAGGTATACTGGGACACTAGGGCATAGGGTTTGAGAGTAGATCTAAGAGTACTGTTAAGGTTTTTGGCCTAAGTAATTAGATGTAGTCACCTTGATGGACTTCAGAAATAATTTGAGAGTATCATAATTGAAATGCCTCCTGTTATAGCATCCTCTGGGAACATACAGAAGAGCACGCACAATTGTCCTTTGGCAGGCCTGTCTACAGCTAAGAATCATATGAGTAAGAATCATATCAGTATCTTTTGTTCTGTATCAGTTTTGTTCTATAACAATTTTGAGATCCTTGGATATTTATACAGAACATTCTGAAGTCTGTATTACTACTTAGAGTTGTTTCCAGTTTATCTGAAAATTTTACTCACATTTACAGCTACCCAAAGCTAACCCATAAAGTTCTATTAGTCTTATTTTATACAAAGCACCCTTTTGGGAAAAAAATGGTAAATATACATTTCCAACACATTTTGGCAGTACTGGCATTTGAACTAATAAATAGGACCTCGTACTTGCTTGGCAGACATAAAAATGGGATTAGAAGTGTCTTTTATTATCTTTAAATTGGTGCTGATCATAATCAAGAAAGGCACAATCTTGAATGCCATAAATCCAAATACCAAATCCCTTAAAGATTAAAATCCTGGAAAATTAGGCCAAGCGCCTATGACTTATGCCTATAATCCTTATTACTTAGAAGGCTGAGATCTGAGGATTTGGATTCAAAGCCAGTCCAGGCAGGAAAGACTTTGAGATGCTTACATTCAATTAACTACCAAACAGCCCAAAAGTTGAACTGGGACTCAAGTGGTAAATCACTAGCCTTGAGCAAAAAAGCTTAGAGACAGTGCCTAGATTCTGAGTTCAAGCCCCAGGACTGGGGTATGTGAGTGTGTGCATGTATGTGTGCATACATGCACGTACACACAAAAAAAATCCTGAAAAAATCACAATCCTGAACGATTATAATCTATAATGTGGAAATCCTGAAACTAAAATTTTCATGAAAAAGATTCATGTAGGAGATAGAAAAGTTAAGTGTAGGGCAGGGGGGAATGATAAGGAAGTAATGAAATCTTTAAATATCTGACCATTAGTTTGCATTGGCTTTTTTTTCCAGCTGATGAAATTCCAGGAATGTGTAGTGAATTAAAGTTGTAGTTTTCCTGAAAAAGTCAGCATGGTTGCTTGCATGGTAGAATAGTAAGTTATGCAACAGTGCTTCTGTTTTTATCACCAATTTGTCTGTACCAAATCTACAATCTGAATCCATTTCCTTGGACATGTGGTACAGAAGATAGGGAGGCCTAATAGGGTGTGGCTCATGGCAGGGTATAACAGTTCATAGAAGGATTTCTGAAAGAACAGAGACATATTGAAAATGAGTGGAAGCATATTCTCTGAGGAGAGCCAGACCCTAAAAGAATCAAAAAAGTGAGCTATTCAAAAAAGTGAGATGTACTACTTCCAATTGAGTTGATGATAATTTTGGGGATTATCTCTGGGGTCTGGAGCCATACTTCCAGACCTCTTTTGGGAATTTAGTATGTAAGGGATTTTGATCTTTCAGGATTCCAGCATTTCAGATTATGGCATTGGGAATTATGTCTTTGAATATATGACCAAATTGTCAGCAACTAGGGAATATATTATGCTTATTTTGCTATAAAGCTGGTCTAATGGATTAAAATAGAGAGAATGGTGTTGCATATTCAGATATTTGACTATGGTTCACATTTTATTAGACTTTCAACAAAACACATCCATTTCTTCTGGTAAAGAAAAACCATCACCCAAAGCAACAGAAAAAGTATTTAAGGAGCAAGAAATCTCCTCTGGACTTCCTGAGGCATCTATCTCTCCCTTAAACATGGTGCATGGAGCCCTGCCCACCTCTGGCTCTCAGACTGTGCTCCAGGTAAGTTCACCGTGGGTTTCTTGTTGTCATTGATGTTGTTTAGCTATTGGAGACTGAACTTGGCCTGAAGCTTGGAGGCAAGCTCTGTTCCCCTTGGGCCATGCACCAAACCCCTATCATAATTTTTACATCATTGTTTCCTCAAATACTTCAATGTAACTTCGGATGTTGTGATGGTTATACTTTTTTTTTTTAGGTAAATGAAAATTGGTCTTCAGCCTATAGCAACCCTAAGCCATACTGTTTCTGCTGGTCTCTATTTTGTGGACAGAGACTAGATGATTATCCAATTGTAGACTTTTTAGGTAGAATCCAAACTATTTTAGTAACTTCATGATAAGATACAGCTATTTTAGTAGCTTAATAATAAGACACATCTACCTACCTACATAGGGTTTTTTCTTTCTCTTCTAATTAATACAGGTTCTTACTGAGTAGCTAAGACCCTTCAAATTGGTATCCTCTTGTCTCAGCCTTTCAAGTTCTGGGTTTACAGGCATGTGCCACTATACTCAGTGTAGGTTTTTTTTCTTTAAAATTGTATATCTTACCTGATTTTAAATACTCAGAAATATATGTTGTAATCTTGACTCTAATCTTCTCTCTTATTTGTCTTTAATTCTTTGGGCTGTGAAAAGAAGGCATTAGGGCTGTTTATTTTGCTTATAAAGAGAAAAGACCTTTATTAATATTTGATACATGGGTTTCAATAATATGTATAAATTATACAAAAACTTGGTATCAGTATTTGCTTCCCTCCACTTTTTGAAGTGATGCCTCTCTCCTTAAGAATAACTTTTTGGGGCTGGGAAGATGGCTCAGTGGTAGAACGCTTGCCTTGCATGCCTGAGGCCCTGGGTTTGATTCCTCAGCACCACATAAGCAAAAAGAAAAAAGCCGGAAGTGGCACTGTGGCTCAAGTGGTAGAGGGCTAGCCTTGAGCTGAAGAGCTGAGGGACAGTGCCCAGGCCCACAGTTCAGGCCCCACAACCCCCACAACCGGACAAAAAAAAAAAAAAGAACAACTTTTTGTTGCTGGATTGTTTTATTTTAGGTTACAAGGGGTGTGAAGAGAAAAGCAGATACAACAACTCCTACAACTTCCATAGTTAAAGCAAATAGTGAATCTTTTCCGACACTTACAGAAAATAAACCAGTGAGAACACCACCAGTAAAAGAAAATGTAGTGAAGAATGTGTTGCTGGAGTCTCAGCAACAGCATAAAGCTGTCAAGAGTGTTAAAGTAACGGAACAACTGAAGCACTGCAGTGAGATTCTTAAAGAAATGCTTGCAAAGAAACATGTATCCTATGCATGGCCCTTCTACAACCCCATCGACGCCAATGCTCTGGGGCTCCAGAACTACTATGAAATCATCAAAAACCCCATGGACCTGGGCACTATCAAGGTAGATGTAGCCTGAAAGGAGGAACTTTTTTCCTTTATTATAAAAGTAATACCTCATTGTAAAGAAATCGGAAAATCCAGAGTGTTTTTGAAGAAAATTAAGTTCACCTGAAGTGAACCCTTGGGATATTTTAAAATGCACGTTCTTATTTTCATGTACGCACACCCATTGACCTTTCCCCACAGCCTTTGGGTCACAGTACTTACTGTGTTATGAACATATTGAAATATGAGCTATTCTTTAGGAATATTGTATGTGTGTGTACATGTGTACACATGTGCACCAGGACCGGAGATTAAACTCAGGGCCTGGGTGCTGTTCCATAACTTTTCTACTCAAGGCTGGCCCTGTACCCACTTAGAGCCACATGCCACTTCTGGCTTTCTGGTAGTTAATTGGAGATAAGAATCTCACAGACTTTCCTCCTTGCTGGCTTTGAACCACAACCCTCAGATCTCAGCCTCTGTAGTAGCTAGGATTACAGGTGTGAGCTACTGGCACCAAGCAAGAATGTTTTTAATGATTATATAATTCTAGATTGTCTTCTTTTGCTAAGACATTAATACAGTTTTCAACTCTCTTCTTGCCTTTTATTGAAGGAGAATTTTCTGCTTCAGTGATAAAGGTGGAATTTATGTTCAATATGTTAATGTTAAGGATAACTACTTAACAGAACTGTAGCATCTTCAAAATCATTCACCATCTCAGTCCTCCTAAATGACTATTCACTATATGCTCATCTTCATTATTTTCTAGATGTTTGATTATTCTCCTTTTAAGATTTTTTTTGAGAGAGGGTCCTGGTATATACTCTAGGCTACAATGATAACTGACTTGGTTTTTTTCTCAAGCACCACTTACTTTATTTTTTATCTGCAATGAAAAGTTTATTAACCTACTACTCGATTTTTTTAGTAAAAAATTATTTATTTTTAAAATTGTTATTGTAGAGTTGATATACAGAGGGGTTACAGTTACATGAATCAAGTAATGAGTAATGAGAATAATTCTTTTTGAACCATGTCTCATCTTCTGTTGCTTTCTCACAGTCTTTCCCTTCCATCCCCACAAGATATCCAGTTCATTTTCCACATAGTGTCCAGTGAGTATCATTGTTCTATTTGTTCATCCTTGTTCCACCTTTTACATGTCCTTCCTTCCCCTCCCAAATACAAACAATAAGCAAAAGGAAAAGAAAATAATAACAGAAATAATGGCAACTAAAATGTCTTTCCATTTCTTGGAGTTCATTTCATAGAATATTATCATTTCATTATTATTTCATAGAATATTATCATCTGTATATAGCTATTGAGCATTTCTCAAACATTCCTATGTCTATCCTCCTTTGGCCTCTGTATGTTAATGACTAGAGTCTTCTATAATTTATCCTGTCCTAGTGTATGTATGTGTGTGTGTGTGTGTGTGTATGTATGTGTATATTATATATATATATATATATATACATTTTTTAGTCATTCAGTGTATTTTTATATACACATTCTAGTTACCACAAATGAGGTAACCATGCAGTCTGTTTCTTTGGCTCTAGCTTACTTCACTTAATATAATTTTTTCTAAATCTTTCCATTTCCTTACTAATGGTACAATATCATTCTTTCTGATGGATGAGTAGAATTCCATTGTGTATACATAGCACATTTTCTTGATCCTTTTTTCCACTGGGGGATGTCTAGGTTGATTCTATATCTTGGCTATGGTAAACAATGCTGCAATGAACATGGTTGTGCTGATGGCTTTACTGTGTCCTGGCTTGTGGTCCATTGGATAAATGTTTAGGAGTGGAATTGCTTAGTCATAGGGAAGCTCTGTCTTTGATCTTTTAAGGAACTTCCTACTGCTTTCCAGAGTGGTTACCACTTGATTTTTGTTTGCTCTTGTTTCTTGCACTTTCTTCTTACTCTCTGGATTTGTTCTTTTCATTGAAATGCAATGAAACTCTCCTGAGACTTCAGTTTTTAATCATCTATATCTACCAGAATAATTTTGTCCTTATTTTACAATAATTGTGTTTACTGAATATAGAATTCTAAAATGATACTATCCCTTCAAACTTCTAAGACAGATTCTGACATCTGTGGCTGATGAGGTATCTGCTATGTCTACTTCTCATTCCTTCTGACATTTAAATTCTGAAAATAAGTTTTTTTTATTTTAATTTTAATTTTTATTTTTTTATTGTGAAAATACTGTACAGAGGGGTTACAATTACATGGGCAACATAATGAATACATTTCTTATCAAGCATTGTAGCCTCCTCCTTTGTTTCCCCTTCCCATCCCTTCCCA
>NW_012267255.1:11071601-11116767 GCF_000151885.1 Dipodomys ordii
GCCTGGCTTACTTCACTTAATATAATTTTTTCCAAGCCTTTCCATTTCCTAACAAATGGGGCAATGTCATTCTTTCTGATGGAGGAATAGAATTCCATTGTGTATATATTTTTAAACATCATCTTTACAAAACAACACTATCCTATTTTTCCCTCAATACCAGCTCAAGCTCATGAAAAGTGATGTGTTAGCCAAATCTTAAAGGATAAATAGAACTTCGTAATTTATAGGACACAAGTATGGGATCAGGAAATTTTGGGCGGGATCACAACTTGCATAGTTGCTGTAAGGTGAAGAAATTATATTCACAATGTTATTTTGTGCCAACT
Organism: Dipodomys ordii; assembly: GCF_000151885.1. Taxonomy (NCBI): domain Eukaryota; kingdom Metazoa; phylum Chordata; class Mammalia; order Rodentia; family Heteromyidae; genus Dipodomys; species Dipodomys ordii. The sequence continues at coordinate 11,071,931 of NW_012267255.1, forward strand.
TGAAGCACATGGAAAATCTGAAGAGGGAGTGGATGAGACTGGAAGGAAAGGTGGGTCTTAAGACAAATCATTGTAAAGAAGCCAAGAATAGCTGGGTACTTGTAGCTCACACCTATAATTCTAGCTGCTCAGAAAGCTGAGATGTGAGGATTGAGGTTCAAAGCCAACCCAGGCAGAAAAGTCTGTGAGATTCTTAACTCTAGTTAACCACCAGAAAACCAGAAGTGGAGCTGTGGCTCAAGTGGTAGAGCACTACCCTTGAGCAAAAATGCTGAGGGACAACATTTAGGCCCTGAGTTCAAGCCCCAGGACTGGCACAAAGGAAAAAAATATCACGAATAAAGTCTTCATATTTGATTTTTATATTTTTTTCTAGCAGGAATGTACAAACTAGTTAGGAGTCTATAACAGGATTCCAAGAACAGAAAAAGAACATTAGTTCTCACTTGCAGATGATTTGACTGAATTGAATTTTGTTGTAAATACTATAACTTTTCCTTATTTTAGGGGAAAATGGACAATCAAGAATATAAGGATGCATATGAGTTTGCTGCAGATGTTAGATTAATGTTCATGAATTGCTACAAATACAACCCTCCAGATCATGAAATAGTGGAAATGGCTAGAATGCTTCAGGTGAGTTTTTACTTGTACACTGAAGGTGATTTTCCTCTAAATGTATTTTTAAAAATTCAGAACTTTATTCAAAAGATAAATACTGCACACATTCCTAAATACAAAACTGCTTATGAATTACACTTTTGTCTTTTTTGGCATGTATTATACACAGTAAGGGTTTCATCATGACATTTCCACATATGCAAATAATGTACGTTGACCATACCCATCCCTTTTATTATTCTTTCCTATCCTCACTACCTCTTCCCCTTCTCCCCTTCTACTTCCCTATTAGTCATGACACATTAATCATGACACTGATTTTTTTGTTTTGTTTTGTTTCCCCCCAGCTTTGAGAGAAAGCATGATACTTTGTCTTTGTGGGACTGGTTTATTAAACTTAACCTTAGGATGATCTCCAGTTCCATCCATTTCCAACAAACAACATAATTTCTATTCTTGGCTGAGTAAACTCCATTGTATATATTTACTACATTTTCTTTATCCATTCATCCATTGATGGGACACCTAGGTTGATTCTATAATTTAACTATTATGAACAGTACTACAATAAATGTAGGTGTACAGGTATCTCTCTAATCATCTGACTTCGATGGTTTTGGGTATATACCCAGAAGTAGTAAAGCTGGAGTTGTAGTTTTAAATTTTTGAAGAACCTCTAGATGATTTCCATGAGTGTTCTGATTTGCATCCCTTCCAGCAGTGACTTAGAGTCCAGTGACCCCTTCCTACCCCCATCCTCACCAGCACTTGTTTCCTTGATGGTGGCCAGTCTTACTGGGGTGAGGCAGAATCTCAGTGTAGTTTTGACTCATTTCATATTTTTGTTGTTGTTGTTGGACATGGGGCCTGAACTCAGGGTGTGGGCACTGTCTCTGTTTGTGCTCAAGGCTAGCACTCTACCACTTAGAGCCACAGCACCACTTCTGGTTTTCTGGTAGTTAATTGGAGATAAGAGTCTCGTAGACGTTCCTGCTTGGGCTGGCTTTTAGCTACAATCCTCAGATCTCAGCCTCCTGAGTAGCTAGGATTACAGGCGTGAGCCACCAACAACTGGCTATTTCATCAATTTTGATGGCTAAGGATGTTGAACATTTTTTCATGTAGTTTATTGGCCACTTGTATTTCTTTTGAGAACCATCTATTCAGCTCATTTACCCATTTAAAGATTGGATTATTTGTTAATTTGCTGTTTAATGTTTTGAATTCTTTATACTGGGTTTTAATACTCTAACAAATGAATATCTTGGGGGGAAAAGTTCCCCATTCTGTATATGGTCCCTTCACTCTGGTATTTGTTTACTTTTCTATACCAACTCTTTTTATTTTTGTGCGATCTCATTTATCAGTCCTTACCCTTATTTTCCAAACCACTGGAGGGTTATCCTGAAAGTAATTTCCTGTGCTTATATTGTGAAGTATTTCTCCTATGTTTTCCTTAGTAGTTTCCAAATTTCAGGTCTTACATTAAGCTCTTCAATCGATTTTTTTTCCTACAGGTCAGAGACGGAGATCTAGTTTCAGGATTTTAGACGTGAATGTCTCGTTTTCCTAGCATCATTTGTCAGAAGAGCTGTTTTTTCTAATGTATGTTTTTGGCATTTCTGTCAAAAATTAAATAGCTGTAGCTATGTGGGCTTATTCCTAGGTCTTCCATTTGTTCCATTGGTCAGTGTATCTGTTTTTATGCCAGTACCATGCTCATTTTGCTGCTGTGGAGCTATAGTAAGTATTGTGATAACTCCAGTATTGTTCTGCTTACTCAGAGTTGATTTGGCTGTTCTGGGTCTTTTGTGTTTCCTTATTAATTTTAGGATCGTTTTTTTCCCTAGTTTTGTGAAGAATGTCATTAGAATTTTGATGGGAATTGCACTAGATTTGTCTTTTGAGCCTCTTTTTTTTTTTCTACTCTACTGGAGTTTGAACTCAGGCTCTTGCATTTGCTTCATAGGCACTCTACCACTTTTGAGCCACATCCTGGAACTTTTTAATATGTAGTGCTGGGGTTTGAACTTTAGCCCTCATGTTTGCTAGGCAGCTACTGTTATCACTTGAGCCCTGCCTCCAGTCTTTGTCTTGTCTTTTGACTAATTTTTACATCATTTTATAGCAAATTATTTAATGAAGTTGCCCTATCACACGGAAGTTGGGGAAAATGTCTGACAGACTTTCCTGCCCAGGCTAGCTTCAAACCACAATTAGATCTCAGCTATCTGAGTGGATAGGATTACATCCGTGAGCCACAGGAGACTGATCTGAAATACAGTTTTGTAAAAGTTGTTATTGCTGAATTAAATTTGAAATGCAGAATGCCTTTAACAGTATAATTTTCCACTATAGGATGTTTTTGAAATGCATTTTGCAAAGATTCCTGATGACCCTGTTGAGACCACACCCATATGTCACCTCCCACCAAATGCTTCCAAATCCCTTGGTAGAGGAAGCAGTAGTGATGCGTCCTCTGAAGATAACTCTTCCGAGGATTCTGAAGATGAGAGAGTCCAGCGTCTTGTAAAGCTTCAGGAACAGGTGACCAACCATATAGATACAATTTTAGATGTTCTTTCTAAGAGCTGCTGGTTTATTATATAAAATCCTTCTTGTTGACTTAAAGCTGACGGGCTGGGAAGGTGGCTCAGTGGTAGAGTGCTTGCCTTGCTTGCCTGAGGCCCTGGGTTTGATTTCTCAGCACCACATAAGAAAAAAGAAAAAAGCTGGAAGTGGTGCTGTGGCTCAAGTGGTAGAGTGCTAGCCTTGAGCTGAAGAGCTGAGTGACAGCACCCAGGCCCAGAGTTCAGGCCCCATGACCGGACCCCAAAAAAAAATTAGACTTAAAGCTGTTATATGTAATCACTTAGTACCTTTATATATATATTGGCACATTTGTCATTTTAATTATCTTTCCTACTAAAGTATCCAGATAGTCATAAATTTGTTTTATAAAAACAAATTCCGTTATTTACACTCCTAATCACAATTACTGAAATTTTTTTACAAATTTGAGATCTTTTATGGATGAGAATTTGTCATTTGCTATGAATGTGATAAAATGTTAATGTTCTCTGAGCTTGAGCTTAAAATATTAATAATTAAAATTTAGGCTACCTGGAAAAGTATTCTTAAGCTGTTTTTATTATTTCTTTATGGTGCCTTACACATAAATCAAACCCAAGGCCTTACACAAGCTAGGCAGATGTTCTGCTACTACATTGTATTCCAGCCCTGTTGGACTGTTTTTAGATGAATATTTTAGTTTATTAAGAATCATAAATGTTTAATGATTTTTTTTAAACTTTGTCAGCTTAATGCTGTTCATCAACAGCTACAGGTTCTGTCCCAAGTGCCTTTCCGTAAATTAAAGAAAAAGAATGAAAAGTCAAAAAGAGTGAAGAAAAGACAAAGAGTTAATAACAAAGATGAAAATCCAGGGAAAAATTGTAAGCAAATGAAACTAAAGGAAAAGCCCAAGAGCACGTAAGTCACCTTTTATGATGGCTTAGTAGAAGAATTATTGAGAATAAATTTTGGCTGTGTGTATAGCTCTGTGGTAGAGCACTTAGCATACATAGGGCCCTGGGTTTAATCTCTATCACCTAAGTAAATAAATGAAATAATTTGACTTAGGTGCAATTTTTGTTTTCAGTCAGCCAAAGAAAAGGAAACAGCAGGTTCTAATGAAATCTGAAAATGAAGATAACGCTAAGCCTATGAACTATGATGAGAAAAGGCAGTTGAGTTTGGATATAAACAAACTCCCTGGAGATAAACTTGGCCGAGTAGTTCATATAATACAATCAAGAGAACCCTCACTGAGAAATTCCAATCCTGATGAGATAGAGATAGACTTTGAGACGCTGAAAGCATCCACACTAAGAGAATTGCAAAAATATGTTGTGGCATGTCTAAGGAAAAGACCACTAAAGCCTCATGGTATGTGTTTCTACATATTAATAAAATTCTGTTTTGGTATTTAAATTTTTTTGTTACACTCTTTTTTTTTTAACTCCTAACCATCTAGCTAAGAAAATAACGCAATCCAAAGAAGAACTTCATGCACAGAAAAAGCAAGAGCTGGAAAAGCGCTTACAGGACGTAAACAATCAGCTGAATTCTAGAAAACGCCAAGTAAAACGTAGGTGGCAGTTTTTAAATGCTCCTCCTCTGACTGTTGAATGCTATTGGCACTTTACTGTATCTCCCTGCTTTGTAGCTGAGAAAACACCAGCACTGAAAGCAATTGGAAGTGGGTCCCGTCTGAGTGACAGCAGCAGCAGCAGCAGCAGTAGCAGTAGCAGCAGCAGCAGCAGCAGCAGCTCCTCCCAGTCGGGAAGCAGCAGCAGCAGTGATTCAAGCTCATCGGACAGCAGCGATTCTGAACCAGGTTAGCGGTCCCTTACATGTACCTCTGTCTGTGGGACATTTTTTTTCTTGTAATATTGAGACTTAACATTTTGAAGAAGTATCTGTTCCTGGCCCAGAATCTCTGGTTTGAATACCATCCTTATTAATAAGTTGCATGTAGATTATTTTAATATTTTCCTTAAAAATGTATAAAATGAAATTTCATATTATACAGATGTGACTTGAAGGCTTGGTCCTGTTGGAAACCAATTTACTCATAGTGGAATAATCTCTTAGTAAATAATATCAGACCTTAAGACTAGAAAATGTCAGCTATAAAATACTGGTTTTCACTTTTTTTAGACAATAAAAAGAGTACTTGAGGGACCTCTAAAAGTCTTCTCCATGATACTTCATTCTGATATTACTAAGTCTTGCTGGGATGCTGTGTTCTGAATTCAACAAGAATTAAGAAGCCAGGCATCTCAGACCCTGTAAAGTAGATTTTCACTTTGTTATTTTCTTTACTGTAGAATATTACCTTCCATCTATAGGAAAATAGATGGAAGTACCGTATTCTCTTACATAATTTATAAGTTGTGGCAAACTTACATCATCCATGTTTTCCTTGTTTTTTTTCATTGACAGTTACATAGCTGACAAGTCACTACTGCCCCAAAGACACTTGGCTTGGCAGTGATGCTAATGACCAAAAGTCAAATTCAGAATATAGGCCACTTTGTGGCCTAAAATTTACTTTATGTTAAATGAGATGTCCCTTGTTGTGAAATTCAGTTCCCTTTTTTAATAAAAAGATCCCACATGGCTACTCTGACTTCAGGAATCCCTACCCTTTATATGTATGGAAAGCCCTCTTTTCTCTGGCTTAGTAGTCAGGGTCTGCTGTTTTTCTTTTGGTTCTATTTAATTTGCATTCCTGTGGTGCTGCTGTTTTTACATTTCTAAAGTATATAGCGATAAACAATTTTGTAAGAATAAACAATTTTTACTTTTGTTGGATTTGTCATACTACTAAATTTTAAAGTGAACTTAGGGCTGTGGATATTATACAGCATTTCTTTATTTGACATCTAAGCACAAAGCAATACTGGAAAAATCTTGAGTTGCCTTTTAGTATTTTAAATTGTAATATCAATTGTAATTTCATCTAATAAAGCATTTATGGTCTAATAAGTTAGAGCATTTTGTCTTTTTATTTGTAGGATAAAACTTATTGTAACTATTAGTTTGAATTATTTAACTTAAATAATTTAATAAGGACTGAGATAAGACTCAAGTGGTAAAAATGCTTGTTTAGCAAACAGGAGGCCCTGAGTTCAGTACGCAGTATTTCCCCCTACAGATAAACACCCCTAAAACCAAATAATCAAATAATTCAAGAAATGCCTTGATTATAAGTGGGAAAATTCTGTATGTAGAGTTTTTAAGTAAAGTACCTTCATTTTAATATGAATTATCACTTTCTGATAGAATATTATGTTACCTGAGGGGAAGAATGGTTATCAGCTATCTGTTATTAAAATGGCACAATTTCTATTTTTGTTTGCCTAATTTTCTAACACAATGGCTTCTTAGAATTTTAGAATTTTAATCTTAAAATACTGCTGAATATATTATGACTAATATTTTTAGTTAATGTCACCTTTCCCAAGTTAAAGGACTTACTTTCAAATATATATTCTTATTTCAGAATAAGAATATATATTTCTTTTTAAACATTGTTATCCCCTCTCTTATTTTTCAGTCCCAATCTTTCTACTTCAGACTAACATGTGGTCAGTCTGACTTCTAAACTGGTGTGTGCTTGCATGTGTGCATGCGTGCGTGTGTGTGTGTGTGTGTGTGTTTTACAATACTGGGGTTTGAACTCAGTACCTTAAACTTAATTTGCTAGGCAAGCACTCTACCATTTGAGCCACACTTCTAGCCCTTTTTTTCTGTTTCTTATTTTGAGGAAAGATCTAATTCTGTAGCCCAGGCGGCTTTGAACTCTCACTTCCTGCTTCAGTCCCAAGTGCTAGGATTACAGGCATGAGCCACCATATCCAGCATAAAGATTTGTTAATAAATTTATTTCATTTTCCTTCCAAATTCTGGGAATGGTCAAACCTTGGTGTAGGCCAAGAAAAAACTAAGTACTGACCATATACTCAGTCCCAATCTTTTTTTCGTTTAATTTCATTGTAAAGGTGTTGTAAAGAGGAGTTGCAGTTACATAATTAAGGTAATAATTACATTTATTTTTGAACAGTGTTACCCCCTTTCTCATTTTTTAGTCCCAATCTTTCTACTTCAGACTGACATGGTCAGTCTGCCTTCTAACCTGGTGCTATGAATTCTCTTGCTATGAATTTGCTTGCTTGCTAAATTGCTTGCTTGCTTGTTTTAAGATGGGGTCTTAAATCTTTCTGTCTCAGCCTCACTAGTGCTAGGGTTATATGCCTGGCTAGTCATTTATTTTTGAAATTTTAATTATTTTATTGAACATTCTATCCTGTTAACTTCAACTGTTCCATTAAAATATTTTAAGGCTCTTTATTTCTAGTGTACAAACTATGAACATTTTTTACTTCCTTGAAAATAAGAATAAAAATTATAAATAGAAGTATTAAATTGTGAAAAATAACTAAGTCAGAACATGTTAATATAGTGTCTATTGTAAATATAATAAAATCAACATTCTTATTCATGTACATGACATTGTCAAGTTTCAAGGTTAAGGGAAATAGATTATTTACTGAGACTTATGTAGTTTGTGAAAATTAGGGATATGAGTAAAAACCTTGCCTGTTGCAACATCTATTTTAAAATATAAGATGTTATAGCTTTTTAATTATGATTTGTTCAGAACTGAAATTCACAGTGGAATACTGTTTTTCAGAGTTCTAATTAATAAGTTTTGGTTATTCAAGATAGGAAATAGGAATATAATTTCATTTGTTTAACATTTTAAGGAAACTTTTCTGAAAGCTTTGATGACATATTTTCACATAGAAGAATATTAATCCTTAGTGATTTTTCAAAAAATTAATTTACCTTTTAATACCTGTCTCACTGATTGTTCAAACCAGTTGGATAACTGCAGGGTTGTTTTTTTAAAAACCAAATCAAAACTCTTTAGAATTTTAGCTTTCAGGGACAGAATGCTACATAATCTTTTCTAACTTCCTAAAGATTACTGATTTGTTTTAAGACTAATATCCAGATGCTATTTTAGTGTTGGCTTTCAGTCTCCATTACTTACATAGCTATTTCCCATCATTTCCAAGATTTAAAGTTTATATATTCTCTGAAAAGTAAATATAGATAGACTGTGGGTTTCCAATAAAGTTATATTTAAAAATCTAGGAAATTCCCATAATTATCATTTCAAGCAAGATAATGTTTCCATGAACAAGTTAATTAAATCCCAAAACCTTCAAAAGTGAAAATGAGAATCTATGGGCTAGAAGCAGTACTTCGTAACAAATTTCAATGAAGTTTGATTGGATCATTTAAATTATGTTTTTGACTTAAACACTTGCAACTTAGTTATGTGCAGTTAAGTCAAGAATATTTCATGAAGCATTGGTATAAAATATAAAAGCTTTTAAGATTATTTTATAACATTCTAAGTATCATTAAGTGTCAAATCAAAAATGTTATAGATAAGTCTTAAAAATACGATTAATTCCCATGAATATATTCTGTGTTGGCTAGATTGTGCTAACGTGCTCATATAAATTAACAAGAACTTCTCTTGTTCAACCTTGGAACTACTCTGGGATAATAATATAGAGGGGAATATAATTAGTCACTTTAATCCTATGATCGATAAAATTACTGAGAAAAAAATCACATGGAGCAGTTGATCAATAGTAGTGTTTTTTATCAAAACCTGAGAGGAGTCTGGCCCCAGTGGATCATACCCATAATCCCAGCTTCTCAGGAGGCCAAGATCTGAGAATCAAGGTCTGAAACCAGCCCAGATAGGAAACTCAATGAGACACTCTAGAAGTGGCAGTGGTTCAAGTGGTAGAGTACTGACCTTGAGCACAAAAACTCAGGAACAGAACCCAGGACTCCCCCCCACACACACACACAAAAGTTATAGGAAATAACTCCAGGAACTATAAATATAAACTCACATACTTGAATAATGAGATATTAAATACTTCAAGATGTGTTTAATTTTATCATGAAGAAATTCAATGGTTGTGACAAAATTTTACTTTTTCTTTACTTGAATTTTTTACTTAGCTCTTGGGTTTTGTTTGCTTTTGTTGGCATTACTATACTGCTCAGTGAGTGAAACTTACGAGTTCTTAAAGATGATATTTCTTTTTTAATCATTCTTATTTAATGGTGACTTGAAAGTTAGAATAAAGTAATTTGTCATTTTAGTACTCTAAAAAGTACTCTTCTATAGAAGTGACAAGAATAACTGAAGTTCCTCACTAATTAAAGTATATTGTTTCAGAGAACTAGAAGGATAAAAATTCAAGGACTGGAGTTTCAAAAAAGTGCTTTTCACATATTGAGGTCTACATGGAGGTATAAGTTCTAGAGAAACAGGGGTCATTTCTGTCACATACATTTTTATATGTTCTACTCAAACTGCACTCCTGAAATAAACAAGCTGCCTAGAATATTATTTCTTAACATTGCTAGCACATTAGAATCAATCACTTATAAAACTTTAAAAATACAGTGAATCTGAACCAAGTGAAAGTAGAGCTAGTATAGAGTATTAATGTTAGCCCTCGAGATTCTAAGGTACTACCATGTTTGAGAACCATTGGTCTAGAGATTTTTGTTTATTGCTTGTTGCTTTCCACTTTCTAACTCTAGTTGAAAGGCCTTTAGAGAAATTAACAAGCAGTTTATAATTGTTTTATTCTTTTTTTTTTTTTTGGATCAGGTCGTGGGGCCTGAACGCTGGGCCTGGGCGCTGTCCCTCAGCTCTTCAGCTCAAGGCTAGCGCTCTACCACTTGAGCCACAGCGCCACTTCCGGCTTTTTTCTTTTTACTTATGTGGTGCTGAGGAATCAAACTCAGGGCCTCATGCATGCAAGGCAAGTGCTCTACCACTGAGCCACCTTCCCAGTGCAATTGTTTTATTCTTAATGTGAAGGGTACTACCAAACATTTCAAGGAAAATTCTAAAACATTCTTTAAAGGGAGTGAATTTTTTAGTATAAAACCGATTGCTTACTATTTACCAATAGAGCATGGTTTGGCTGATTAGTTTGGGCAAATAATTTATGTTTGGACCTGCTATCTTTCCTCTACAATAAGAAAGTGGAACCATTAACTACATAACGACTTCCAATAACTTTGTTCTAATGTGTCCCTCCTAATAGAAGTATGATACGTTTTACTAATTAAGAATCTGTAGTCATTATATGTGCTTATATGATATCCTGTTCTGTTTTTGCATAAGGACATTGAATTCCTGTTCAACTTTTCAGTATTTGTTGATAATATTTGGGATGTCTAGAGCATCTGTCTCAATGATTTGATAGGTGATGAATATATTAAGATATTAAGTAAATCTTTTAACCAAATCTCCACAATCCCAGGTTTTTTTTAAACAAATTCTAAATGATAAAGTTTTGACATAGTTTAAATAAAAGCTTCATAATCAAAGATTCTTATATTGAGGTTTTTGGGAGGTATGAAATTTGAACACATCCTGAAATATACCTAACATTCATTTGGTTAGTAGATTATTTATGCTACCCAGGCTGATCCTCTTAAGGTAGGTATTACAATCCCCAGAGAAATGAGCTGATAATGTTTATATTTTCTTGATTGTTCTTAATTTAATTTATGTTTTCCAGATTGGCAGATCTTCTTTATTAACTGAAATATGATCTTAAGCCTAACAACAAAAGCATAAATATATACATATTTATGTGTATATATATATACATATTCCAAAGGCCAAGGACTCATAAATAAATATATGCAGTTTCAATTTATTATTTTCTTAGAAAACAATTGTATGAAATTAGAATAAGAAGCAAAGTGCTAAGTTATAGGCTATCATTTTTAACCTATTTTATAATACATAGTATACAAAGTGGTTTTGATATATGACACCTTTTACCACCATATTCCAATTCTGAGGAACTAATTTTTATAAAAATTAGTTCAAAGCTTAGTTTTACAGATCAGAAAACTAAGTTAATAATATGGTATGTCATTTTTGTTTTATGTAGGAGTTTATGCTGTAGTTTAGATGTGTGTTTGAATAATTGAAATAGATGTATAAATGTATATAACCTATATGATATTAATGAAGTCTATTTGCTTTTTGTTCAAAGCTGAAACAGTAATTTCTTCTTTAAATGTGAAGGCTACCTGGATCTATCCTCCATCTTCTCATTTTGTATCCTAATCTCTTCCCCTTCTATCTAACTTACCAACACTTAAATAATACTTAGCTGAGTGGCATTAAGATGCTTTATGTCATTTTAAACACTTGAATTCTTTAAAGCACAGAATTGAGTGGCATTTAGCAATTTTAACAATGTTCAGCATCAAACATTTTAGGAGAGGAAAGAGCAGTAACACATCCAGTGGAAACTGATGGCATTTCAGGAAGCAGAAGGTAATTATTAACATTGGAATTTTTTAAGTCTAAATAATATTTGGTGTTAATCAGCCTTGGCTCCCTGGAGCCTGAAGCAGATAACACTGAGGTGGTTTATGAATGCTGACTCGAAAAGATGGATCGAGGCAGTAACTAGAGGATCGGTGCTTTACCACACTTAATGATCCAAGAGTATAGCACAGAATCAATAGCAGAGCAATCAGAGGGGGGCACATATTTGTACTCTTTTTTTTTTTTTTTGTCGGTCATGGGGCTTGAACTCTGGGCCTGGGCACTGTCCTTCATTTCTTTAGCTCAAGGCAAGCACTCTACCACTTGAGCCAGAGCACCACTTCCAGTTTTCTGGTGGTTAATTGGAAATAAGAGTCTCATGGACTTTCCTGGCTTTGAACCGCGATCATCAGATCTCAGCCTCCTGAGTAGCTTGGATTATAGGTGGCTGGCCATATTTGTACTCTTACCAGAGTGAAATCTCTTTATTATATCTACTTTTACTGTCAGTGTCAGCCATGTAGGTATTTCTAAAGGTTAAAGAGATAAAAACACATTTGTTGTGATGTAATTGAAAAGCAAAATAGCTCAGAAATTGAGGATTAACTAGATGAGATCTTCAATACAGTATTTAGCAGGCAGAACAAACCTGACCACAGAAGTCAAATAGCTTCACTTAATAAAAACTGTATCCTCTCAGATAAATTACTTACCCTTCTCTTATGGAAAATTCTTAATTATTTTAATTAAACCTCCAATAGTTCTACCTATGGCTTTTTAAGTAAAGCACAATTTTAGAAGAATTAGTATTACTTGTTTGAAACCTTAACCTGTTCTTTTTTAAACTGTCATTTGCTCGAACTCTTTACTATGAAGTGATTCTTTGTTTTTTGCCTCAATTTAATCCACAATGGAATTTATGAATGGATGATTGTTCCAAAGAAATCCCTTTAGAAATTTTGGCTAAATCAAATAGAGCAAACACCTGTGACTGTAAGAAATCACCACTTCCTTCCTAATATGGAAAAATTGTAACTTGGTAGTTTTTTTAAGCTGAAAAATGTTGAAATCGTTATCTATATACATTTGCAGAAATGCGTAAATTTACTGAAGCAAAACAGTGTGATGCACCTTCTAAAGAGAACACAAAGGTAAGCTAATTCTTCCACCTATTTGTACCTTAGAAATTAAATCAACATGTGCACTCTAGCTCACTGGCATAAAAATAGCTTTCTTTAAAACTGTTTTTCATTTGTTTTGTGTTTGCTGTGTGTGTACTCCTAGCACTCAAAGATTTTTTCCTAAACAAAGCTATTGTCTGGAGAACTATTTGGCTTATTTTTCTAATAAAATACACTTGTTATATAAAGAGAACTGATTCTGGAAATTTCAGTTTAACTCTGAGTATCTAAATACAAAGGACCTGCCTTGGTGATCCTCATTGTGCACACAGGAGAGGCATATGCACAGTAAGGTGAACTTTCTTAACAAAAGTGAGGTGGAGAATAGTAGATAAAGATTATAATCAGTAACTCTCAACTTTAGCACTCTTATTTTGATTAGAAGTTCACATGAAGTCAATTTATTTTTACTAATTCAAGTTGTAACCCTTATATGAAATTTTTGTCCTGTGTACTGACCCCCCAGTAAAGAATTACAGTAAATTTGGGCTGGGAAGGTGGCTCAGTGGTAGAGCGCTTGCCTTGCATGCATGCGGCCCTGGGTTCTATTCCTTAGCAACACATAAGCAAAAAGAAAAAAGCCGGAAGTATATGATAATGTTGTAATAATCTGTACTTTTTTAAGAAAATGAAACAAGAATGAATGTATACATCCTAAAGGGGAGGAATAGGTTTCTCAGAGGAAGAAATGCTTGAAATGTAATAGTGTAGGTGAAAAGAGACCGCTAAGGCACATCAGTTATATTCAGGGAAATGCAGCAGTTGGGGGAATTTGTAAGAATTTAAAGAGATAAAACAAGGAGGGTGCTGGACACCCAAGTGAAGTATGCTAGGCTTACGATAGGGGAGCTTGCATAGAATCAATAACCAGATAATCAAAGGGGAACATATTTGTATTTCAACAGAGTGAGATCTTTGTTATATCTACTTCTATTGCTAGTATCAACAATAACTTGGTAGGTAGAAATGAGTTCTCATAGCTGGTCTATCTTAGTTGTAGGCTTTAGAGAAATCAAAACATGTCAAGGTATGAAGGAATTCTGAAAGCATTCCTATGATACATCATGTAGAATGCCATTTTTGGGGGGGGATCCGGTCGTGGGGCCTGAACTCTGGGCCTGGGAGCTGTCCCTCAGCTCTTCAGCTCAAGGCTAGTGCTCTACCACTTGAGCCACAGCGCCACTTCCGGCTTTTTTTTTTCTTTTTGCTTATGTGGTGCTGAGGAATCAAACCCAGGGCCTCATGCATGCAAGGCAAGCGCTCTACCACTGAGCCACCTTCCCAGCCTGTAGAATGCCATTTTTATGACTCATGTTGGCCAATGTTTTTAAAGTTTCACTTACTGAGGAATAAAATACCCATTTAATTTTTTTAAAAGTGGACATATACTAGTTTCTATATTGACAAATGAGTGGATGTATTTGTATATTTTAGAAAGTGATTATTGTTGTTTTAACCCTGAATATTTGACTTCATATTTGGTCTATATTGTTGCTGATATAAGCCTTCCTCTGGCATTCGTTTTACTAAGATTAGTGTAAATATTATTTGTAGACTTGCCTTGTTTATTTACTTGCTCCAAACTCTTTATTAGATGGAAGAGAAAGAGTGTCTCATATCTGTATTTCTACAACTTAAAGCTTAGTATAATGTTACTTAGCATAATGTTACTGTAACTTAGCTTGCCACTGAATAGGCATAAAATTTTAGGCAAGTTGCTTCCACTATTTCTGAGTCTTATTGTAAATCATAAATGGAAATAAAAATGTTCTTCTATGCCACATGATGACTTAAGTTATTTAATCTTTCTAAACCTTAGTTTCCTCACCTGGAAGATAGAAATATTTGTCCCTTAAGGTATTACCTATGTCAGTAGCTAAGGTGGTATTCAAATTATATTCTTATCCTTGTGTTTCTAATCTCTTGTGTTGTTAAAACTCTGAAAGATCTAAGGTAACTTTATCTTTATCTAGAAGATACAATCTTCTGTGCAAGATACAAGCTCTGCTGAAGCAGCTCTTGCTCAGCAGACCACACACCCGTGTGGAGTACCAGTGAACCATCACCAGCCAGTACATGTTTATCCAGGCTTAGAACATCCACAGGCTATGGAGACCAATGTGCCTATGCAGAGCCACCCTCTTTTAGGTAAGAAACCAACAACTATGACTGAGAAAATGACTGTGTATGAAAATACCAAGGCCATCATCAATGTTACATATCGGGAAATACTAAAAATTATAACTCATAAGTTCCAGGTGGGAAATCATTGAGGTATAATAAAAAATTACCTATGTCAGCTGGTCATGTCCTCTGTAACCCCAGCTGCTCAGGAGGAAGGAATAGGAGGATTGTAATCCAAGACTGCAGTCCTCAAAAATCCACAAAAAGTTAGCCTATCTAAAAGACAAGCTGGTCATGGTTTGGGGAACCTTTTCTTTCATCCCCAACCTCTATCAGGCTATATAAGACCCACAAAATCAGTTGGTACATGACAGGGCAGACATACATCTGTGCTTCCCTTTGGCCAACTGAGGCCCATCTATCTACCTGAATTGATAATTTTGTATGGTCCACAAATATTCAAATGACCTTGTCAGGAAAATATTTCCAATCCCTACTCCCACATACGAGGAGGTGAATATGGAGGATTGAAGCCCAAGACCAGCACAGACAAAAGTTTTGAGACCGTATCTGAAAACTGAAACAGTAAAAACGAAAGAGACAGCAAGGTGTCAGATTAGAAGAATCCCCGTTTTTGACTCCCTGCATACATGAGAAGAGTCAGGTAACTGAAACCGTATTCCAAAGAGAGAAAGAAAGGAAGAGCAGAGAATCAGGAATTACAAGAGTCAGGTGCCAGTGGCTCACAACTATAATCCAGCTACCTGATTTGAGGCTCAAGAATTCAATCCCTAGAGCCTAAAAATGAAAGAAAAACGCAAAAAAAAACCCACAGTAGAAAACCTTATCAGAATATAGCAAGCTGAAAATAGTGTCTGGGACCAAAGACAAAGAAGAGGAATTAGATTGAACGATGACAGAAAAATGCTAAGAAGATATGAGTAGAACATGCAAGACCACTGGGAAACCATCAAAAGACCAAACCTATGAATCATGAGCATAGAAGACACAACAAACTAAAGGTACAGAAAATGTATTCAACAAAATAATAGTCAAAGACATCACAGAAAAAGAGAAGGTTGTCTAGGTTCTGGAGGTTTTCAGAAAACCAAATAGGCAAGAGGAGAAAAGATCCCTAGACACAGCATAATAAAAGCATTAAATATATATAAATGAGTGGCTTAGCAATAGAGTGCTTGCCTTGCATACATGAAGCCATGGGTTCAATTCCTTAGCACCACATAAGCAGAAAGAGCTGGAAGTGGTGCTGTGGCTCCAGTGGTAGAGCGCTAGCCTTGAGCTGAAGAGCTGAGGGACAGCGCCCTGGCCCAGAGCTCAGGCCCCATGACCGGCAAAAAAAAATAAAAAGAGAGAGAGAGCAAAGCAATAAGCCACATAAAAAGACAAAGCCTTAACAGATGTTTTCAACAAAAAACTCTAAAAGCAGAGAGCATAAAATGTTATGTTCCACACAAATATATTCACAACAAATACCAATAGAATACTTATACTGAATTCGATAATCTAGAATAAATGCATACATTTTTAGGTGCAGAATTGAGCCATAAGATACACACAACTTAAACAGATCTGTAACAAATAACAAGGTTAAAGCAGTAATTGTCTCCAAACAAAAAAGTGCCCAGGAATGGATGAGTTCATTTACACATTCTGTCAGACCTTAAGAACCAGCACCTCGAGCTATTCTATGCACTAGAAAGGGAAGAAATGTTACTAAACTCATTTTATAAAACCAGCATTACTGTTGCTGAAACTGGATGACACAACAAAATATTATAGGCAATTTCCTTGACAGATGTAGGCACAAAACTTCTTGATAAAATTCTTACAAGTAGAGCTCAACAAGACAAGACAAGTTTTTACATTATGATCAAGTTGGTTTCATTCCAGGGATGCAAGAATGGTTCAACATACACAAACCACGTAAAAGATTCAGGACAACATCATATGGTCATCTCAATAGACTTAAAAGAGGTTTTTGAAAAAATTCAACATCCTTTCATGATAAAAAAAATCTAAAATTAGGAATAGAAGGAACATACTGGAACATAATAAAGGCTATGTATAACAAACCTATGGCCAGCATCATACTACATGTAAAAAAACAAATTATTTCCCTTAAATTCATGAATGAGACAACAATGTTCAATCTTATTCACTATAATACTGGAAATCCTAGCCAGATCAATAAGCAAGAGAAAGAAAGATCCTAATAGGAAAGAAACAAATCAAATTGTTCCTGTTTGCAGATTTTATAATCCAACATTTAAAAGACTCTAAAGATCACATCCCAAACTCCTTTATCTTTTATATAATTTTGGTAATGTAGAAGAATAGAAAATCACATACAAGTATTGAATAACATTTTTATATACCAATAGTGAACAAGCTGGGAAATAAATTAGGAAAAAATTTATGCACAACATCCTTATGAATAAACTTAAGATATGAAAGATATCTACAGCAAAACGCATAAGACCGTGAAGAAAGACTACACCAAAAGATGGTGGACTGACATATAACTAATACTGTGAAAATGATTATACCACAAAACCCAAGTACAAATTCAATGTAATTCCCATTAAAATCTCATTGTCATTCTTCACAGAAATAGAAAATTCAACCCTAAAATTCACATAGAAACATGAAACTCTAAATATCAAAAGTAATCCTAAGCAAAAATAATAATGCTAGAAACATCAAAATATCAGACTTCAAATTATACTACAGGGCCACAGTTTAAAAAAAAAACAGCATAGTATTGGCATAGAAATAGACATGAAGCCATTTGGGACATCCTAGAAGATGCAGAAATCCACACAGCTACAGCCATCTGATTTTTTTTTTTTTACAACAGAGCCAAATTGTGTGTGTGTGTGTGTGTGTGTGTGCGCGCGCGCGCGCACGAGCGCGTGCCTGCGTGTGCACCTATGTATGGGAGAGAGGGGACAAATGGTTCTGGGAAACATTATTATCTTCATGTAGAAAACTGATCTCTATTTCTCACTCTGTACAAAAAATTAATTTAAAACAGATAAAGTAGATTTTTTCTTTTTTCCCCCTTTTTTTAGTTTTGGCAAGGGTTTACTTTATTATGAAAGGGTTAAAGGAACGAGAAATGGAAAAGAGAGGAAAAATTTTCCCAGGCAGGAAAAGAGAATTGAAGACTCAAAAATGGATCCATTATCTTATTGTAAGATCAGTGTTAAGAGCATGTGTTTAGCATGACAAAGCCTGGGTTCAATTCCCAGCACTTAATACCAAACAAGAAAGAGATTGACTGCCTGACAAACAGACAGACTATAAGACAGGAAAAGGACACCCAGGAGGAAGAATAAACATCCAAATGATGGAATGCTTATATCCACCATTTTCTGGAAATAAAAATCATATATTCAGAGAGACTATGAAGATACCGTTTCTGGGTCGCAGTCTACTTTGACACCAGTATATCTAGACCATGCTCTGTATGCAGTGAGGAACTTTGAATTGGTTTTGAGCAGTTTATTATTTTTTTTAATTTAAGAGGTGAATAAGTTTGAAGACTGATTAGTAAAAGACTGGAGAAAAGTGGCTACTTTTACTAGTGTATGTTTGAGACGAGTATTGCCCTTGAAAAGGAAGGTAATGAAAAACAATGGTAATAACGCACATGAGATGTTCCTTTAAGGAAAGGTAGACATTGAAAGTCACTTCAGAAAGGATGAGTCTATTGTATCATCTTAGATTGTGTTGATGTATTGCTGGTTTCATTCTACTGTACCTGTAAGATACTCATTCTACTGTAATATTTGCTAACTGTGGGTGGCGCTATGTCCAAAGGAAATTGTACATGTACATATCCAACCTGTAAAAAGAAATTTACCTTTCCAGAGTTTAATCACAATGTAAATCAATTTTATTTACATAATTATTTTTTATCAGTCTTGGGGCTTGAACTTTGGTTTAGGTGCTGTTCCTGAGCCTCTTTGTGCTGAAGGCTAGTGCTATCTACCACTTGAGCCACAGTACCGCTTCGAGCTTTTTCTGAGTAGTTTATAAGAGTAGTTGGTAAAGAGTCTCATGAACTCTCCTGCCCAGGCTGGCTTCAAACCGTGATCCTCAGATCTTAGCCTCCTGAGTAGTTACGAGTTACAGGTGTGAGCCACCGGCACCCAGCTTGAAAATCACTTTTTATCTTACAATTAAATGGCTGGTAAATTTATGCCGAAATTTTCATATTGAAGTAAATTTTCATATTGAAAATAATTCCGACCCTAGTTCTCTTCTATCCCCGCATTTCATGTCCCCACAAAATGGAAACTTTTCTTGCTAAGCAGAACTTTTTAGCTACAAATTGTTAATAATATTTTCCTTATAATTCATTGTATTCCTATCACATAAATATCTCCACTGAATTGTATTTTTAAAAGAAATATCAAGGTTGTCATAAACAAATTGACATGGCAAATGAGAAGGCAAATCAAGTATTTGCCAACTTATAGAAGAAGTAACAAATTTGTATGTGATAATATCTAAAAGAAGCAAAAGTAAAATTTAAAGAGGCAAGGGAGGCAGAATGAACTGATATCTTTGACAGATGCATATTTTACAGAATAAATGTTACTTGAGTTGAGGATTAGAGGACAAAAGAAGAATTCCCTATCTAGGGACTGGTAGGCATTCTAGACAAAGGAAACAGAGTTATGAGAAACTAATAATTCAGTGACTGAAGTTTTAGTTGGATTATCAGGAATATGGAGAAAAAAGTTTGAAACAACAAATGAGGTGCAGATAATAGAGAACTTTAAATCTAGATGCTTTTGACATAAATGAAAAAGGTATAGGTAGTGTGCGTCCAGGAGGGTTTTGTTTTGTTTTAGTTTTTACTTTTTGGTAGTACTTGGGTTTGAACTTAGAGCTGTGTACTTTCTTTTCTTTCTTTTTCCCCACCTCATGTCTCTTCGTTCACTACAGACCAGGCACAGAGCCTGGGCCAAGGTGTATATGGGGTAAGTTTACTCTGCCCCTTGCTTGATTCAGTGTAAGAATACCACCTGTGGTAAACACCAGAAGGCCACCTCTGTACTTTCCACCTTTTGAGCCATGCCTCTAGTTCTTTTTGTTTTTTTCTTATTTTTCAAATTGGATCTTGCTTTTTGCCTGTAAGATTCCATCTTTTGTTAACCAGCAAAATGCTAGACGGGAGGCCTGGCTCAAGTGAGAGCACCAGCTTATAAGCAAGAAAGACAAGCAAAAACTTGAGGCCCTAAGAGGACCAGAGCCCCAGTACCAGTGCAAAACATAAAAACAACTCTGCCTCTGTAGTTTATCTTCACCAACAGTAATAAATAAAATATTTAATTGGAAGTTTAAGAATTAATGAGTCCCTGGGTTCAATCCCAGCACCCCCCCTCCAAAAAAAAGGACAGAAAGGAATAGTACGATTTAATATTTTGTTTTCTTCATGTAAGAGGGTCAAAAGTTTTTGCATTTCTTTTTTGTTTTTTGTTTGCATTTCTTAACCCCTGCCTGGCTCACTAGCTATTATAACCAGCTATGTCTGATAATTTGCTCTTTGCTGTATTTGTTCTCAGATTAGCTACCCAGTCAGAGTCTTTCTCTGGAAGCCTACTATATCCTGTTCTTCCTAATTGAGTTACTGGTGGGGAAACAAACTAGTCATGACTAACTAAGCCTAATTAAGACCTACCTCTCGAGCTAAAGTCAGAACTGTACACACCAGGACAGATAAGTAGATTTTTGTGGGTCAGTCACGATGTCAGCTATTTTTCATGCTGACCACAACAAAAACAGTGACAGAAAGGAAACCAAGAAGTCGCTTTCAATTGAGAAATATTTAATTTTGTACTATAACAAGTCCCTGATTTTAAAAAATACACCAAATTGAAGATGCATTAAAAAAAAGTCCTTTTATTTGTACAGTGTCCTACAAGGAAGGAAAAAGAAAATCCTAGATAAATATACCGAAATAGTTTGATTGTACCATTCTAAAATGTGTACTTCTAGGTGATTCTGAAGTCTTGAATGGCCCCACAGTGGTGCATCCATCTGATGACAATGGCCCAATGGTGTTAGACTCTGAATGTCAAGTTCCTGTGCAGAAGGTAAAACATCATGTTTTCACTTGTTATGGTGAAGGGATTTAAAATAGAGTAAGAACTGAAGAAGGTAGGCTGGGAATTTGGCTTAGTGGTAGAGTGCTTGCTTAGCATGCAGGAAGCCCTGGGTTCAGTTCCTCAGTACCACATAGAAAAGGCCAGAAGTAGCACTGTGGCTCAAGTGGTAGAGCATTAGCCTTGAGCTGAAGAGCTCAGGGACAGTGCCGAGGCCCTGAGTTCAAAACCAAGGACTGGCAAAAAGAAAAAAAAGGAAAAAAAGAAGAAGGTATTTTAAGCCTTAACTTGAGTGAGATTTCAGATCTCTAAAGCCTAATTTTTTTTAAAGAAAAAAAATCATATATGATCACCACCACTTTTTTACCTACCTACTACACTCAATCCTTGTGTATGTATATGTTTGGTGCTAGTCCTGTGGCTTGAACTCAGGACCTGGGCACTGTCCCTGAGATTTTATTGCTCAAGGTGAGAGCTCTAACACTTGCGCCACAGCTCCATTTCTGAGTCTGAGGAACTTTCCTGCCTGGGATGGCTTTAACCTATGATCCTCAGGTTTCAGCCTCCTGAGTAGGATTACAGGTAAAAGCCACCAGCAGCTGGCCCTGTGCTTACATTTAATTGCAAATTTTATTTTGGTATTTGCCTGCTGTCACAATTGTTTTGCACTGCTAGCAATAGAACCTAAGGCCTCGCACGTGCTATAAATATGTGTTCCACCATCAAATTTGTCCCCAGCCTCTAATCTCAATTTTTAAAGCATGTCTTTAAAATCATGTTCTAGACTTCAAGTGGGAGATTCCTAATGGAGTCTTATGTATGTTTAATCTTCAGCCTATACACTGCTACCATTCTTTCAATAAATATTCTTGGGATACATCAGATAAATTCTAGTCATTTGAGTTTTAATTCTCACAAACCAAATAAGTTAGGAGTATTATTCTACTTCTTTTTTTGGGGGGTGGTCCAGTCGTGGGGCCTGAACTCTGGGCCTGGGCACTGTCCCTCAGCTCTTCAGCTGAAGGCTAGCGCTCTACCACTTGAGCCACAGCGCCACTTCCGGCTTTTTTCTTAGGTGGTGCTGAGGAATCGAACCCAGGGCCTCGAGCATGCAAGGCAAGTGCTCTACCACTGAGCCACCTTCCCAGCCCCGGGTATTATTCTACTTCTGTTGGTCTTTTTTCCTTACAAGTACTCAGAAGACAGCTCTCAGCTTTTATACTTAAAATTATCGTTTGGGTATGCTTATGAAATTGAATATTGCACTCTGAGGAACATATTGATTTGGCCCTTGTTCTTTCTAAAGTATCTTTGATTCCCTTCCCCTACCCCCTGCATCCTATGTTGGAGACTGAACCAGGGCCAGCTGCATGCTAGACAAGGGCTCTACCACTCAGCTACATCTTAGCCTCTATCTTTGATTTCATATATAATGTTCCATAGTTGTATTAACATAATGTTCCATAGTTGTATTATCATTCAAGACTGTTTAACAAAGGTATTTTGTTATTGATAAAAATGGATCAGTGCCACATTTCGCCTTTTCTAGAAACCAACATTACATTTCTATTTTATTGTTTTTTTATGTGTTAACAGAGTTTTAGCCACCCCTTTAGTTTAAAAGAATAGAGTTACTGCATTTCTTTTGTAGTCATTGATAGTGGTGGTGGATTTTCTGTGGGGGGGAGCACAGGGGATTGAACTCAGTGCCTCATACTTGCTAGGCAAGCACCCTACCACTGAGATATTCCTCCAGCCCCACTCAATTTCCTAAACCAAACATTTGGTTTCTGATGTACTACAGTATTCCTATTTCTGGATAACAAATCTTGGTAATTTTAACTTGCTCAAAATACGGTTTAAGAAGAAGAAGAAAATATCCCAAAAGGAAGAGATTATCACAAAAATAGCAACCAGAATATCAGGTATATGACATTTTGTTGAAGCTTGTACTACAGGTCAAATTGACCTGTACTACTCTTCTTCTTCTTTCTTCTTCTTCCTTCTTCTTCTTCTTCTTCTTCTTCTTCTTCTTTCTTCTTCTTCTTCTTCTTCCTCCTCCTCCTCCTCCTCCTCTTCTTCCTCTTCTTCTTCTTTCTTCTTTCTTCTTTCTTCTTCTTCTTCTTCTTCTTCTTCTTCTTCTTCTTCTTCTTCTTCTTCTTCTTCTTCTTCTTCTTCTTCCTCCTCCTCCTCCTCCTCTTCTTCCTCTTCTCCTTCTTCTTCCTTTTCTCCTTCTCCTTCTTCTTCCTCTTCTTCTTCTTCCTCTTCTTCTTCCTCTTCTTCCTCCTCTCCTTCTTCCTCTTCTTCCTCTCCTCTTTCTCCTTCTCCCTCTTCTTCCTCTCCTCTTCCTCCTCCTCCTCCTCCTCCTCCTCCCCCTCCTCCTCCTTCTTCTTCTTCAATTTCCAATGCCTAGCACATAGTCATAAGTAAAACATTGGGGTGACTTGTTCTATTCATAAAACATGGCCAAGCCAACTGTTCCCCTTTTGATATCACTTCCCACACTTTTGCACCACCACCATTGACATTTATTTAAAAAGGGCTACGAAGTTTGGGTGCTACAAGCAACCTTTGAGGATTAGTCTTTATGGGTAAACTACAATTGCATATTCCCAAATGAGAGCTGAGAGTAACACAAGATTTCAACAAGCTCCTGACCTCTCACGTTTCTACTTGGAGCACCTGCTGTCTACTTCTGCCTCAAGAAAAGATATCTCTTCTTGTCAAGACAAACTTCTCCATCTCCGTTATTTTCTCTTATTCAATAATTTTATTGTGAAGCTCTTCTAACATCTCTCTCTCTTTTTTTTTTTTTTTGGTCGGTCATGGGGCTTGAACTCTGGGCCTGGGCGCTGGCCCTGAGCTCTTCAGCTCAAGGTTAGCGCTCTACCACTTGAGCCACAGCACCTGCTTCCAGCTTTTCTATTTATGTAGTGCTGAGGAATCAAACCCAGGGCCTTATGCATGCAAGGCAACCACTCTACCACTGAGCCACCTTCCCAGCCCTCCAACATCTCTTGTAGTCTCTAACCATGATTCTTTGTTATCTCTTTCCCTACTACCTATTTTCAACCTAAACTGCAGTTTTCTAGCTGTAGCACTGACATATTAGTGTGGGGAAATCTGTTGGGGGTGGTTCTTGCATTGTAGGACGCTCAACCAGAACCTAATGTTTGAATGCCAGAAATGCCTGCTTTTCTTATGCCAGTGCAACAACAACAACAAAAAATGTGTGTATATACTGGTTTGCCTGAGAGAAGATGGAAGCATCACCACCAGCTAAGATCCAGTGTAATTTTGTCTACCACATACCTATATTCCACTGTGCCTGAAACTGGCCCTTCATAGGAGCCAGTGAGTTCTGAAATGCCTGCACTCCTCCTAGCGCCTCAGGAGGGCACAAAGCTCTTTGATGGATTACCTACCACAGTGATCTGTTTATGATCTCTATGCAGAGGACTCAGATCTATTCTTCTACACCTGGCCTTTCATGATCTTTTCATGCTTGACAACTTTCCCAGACTCCTACAGCCAAGGATTTGTTAAATTTTTTGGGTTTTTACTAAAGATAAATCCTTTCCCTTTTACCCTAAAAACCAGGCCTTATCTCCTTCATTTGAGCTACCTTCACATTCATAATTGGACCTGTAATGACTGGCTTGTAAGCCTCCTTGTTCTAATCCACATACCTCAGCATCTTTATGTTAGTTCTCTCAGTATACAATAGCTTTGTTTAGGATCCCATAAAAGATAGAAGAAAATGTATGACTAATAGATCAATAAGCCCTTCAGTTTCTGTCCCAAAGGAAGAATTGGGGGACATCCTTCCCTTATCTTGCCACAATATTCAAAGACCTTCACCAGTGGTCACCCAGCCATGCTTTTGAAGTCAGTCTTTCCTATGAATTGTCAATAAAACTTACTTGTGCCCCAAACAATGGAACAGGCTAACAGCACAAGCTCCAAGGCTCAACTTGGTCAACTAAAGGATCTTATTTTCCAACAGAGAATTGTAACAAGAAGGCAGTCACTGGTGACTGAAGACAGAGTCAGGGTGCAGTACTCATCTTTGGCCAATTGAGAAACTGTTCTACTTTTTTTTTTTTTTTTTGCCAGTCCTGGAGCTTGAACTCAGGACCTGGAGGCTTGCTGTCTCAATTTTTTTTTTTTTGTCAAGGATAGCACTCCACCACTTGAACTAACAGGTCCACTCTTGGCTGTTGAGTGGGTGGGGTTTGTTTTTGTTAATTGGATGAGAGTCTCAGGGACTTTCCTGCTGGGCTGGCTTTACACACAATCTTTAAATCTCAAGGATTCGTCACCAGCTCCTGGCTTAAATTTTTTTTAATGTTTTGAATTTTAAAACTGACATATTAGAAAACTAAGTATATTTGAAGCTGCGTATGTATGTATGTTGTGGGATCTTCTGGGCACTGTAATCATGCCTATAAGCTACTCAGGAGGCTGAGATCCAGAGGATTGAGGTTCAAAGCCAGTTGAGGCAGTAAAGTCAGCTAGACTCTTACCTCCAAAATAACCACCAAAAGGCAGGGCTAGAGATGGGTCTCAAGTGTAGAGTACCAGGCAAGCAAGGAAGCCAAGAAAACATGAGAAAGAAATTACTTATAGCTCAGTTGTTTCTAAGCAGAGTTTAGAATTTGAAAAATACTGTAACATAAAAGAAGAACAAAAAAAAAAAAGAAGAACAATGTGGAGGACTTAGGATGAAAAAGATGTAAAATATCCTACATGTTGAATTAGCAAAATTAAATATATTATTAAATTTCAAAGTCTCTAAGTGCGACGAGTAAAAATTTTAATTGCATCTGTTTATTGCATCAATTACATTACAACATTGATAACCTTGGCAGATCCTAAGAACAATGATCATACCAGTTATTCTTTTTTCTTGCTACCAAAAGGGAAGAACTTGCACATCAGAGGCTTCCCAGCACTCCCATGCAAATCCCATTCTTAATGGCATAATCCTATTTGCCTTTCATTTATTTGCATATCTGCTTTAGTTGCCTGCAAATTAAATTGAAATAATTGACAATTGTGCTATTTTAATTTGGTTTGAGATGAATGATTGAGTTTAAATGATTTGTCATCCTAGTGTCCTGTTTTCACTTTACCATATGCACATTTTGGTAACCTTTATTAAAGTATATAGCCTTTGGAATCCTAATTTGATCTATTATGAGATAGCACGTTTTTTTCCAAAATTTTATTGAATCTGTAGGCATAGACTGAAAATATTTATTTATTTTAGGATATAAAGATTAAGAATGCAGACTCTTGGAAAAGTTTAGGCAAACCAGTGAAATCCTCAGGTGTACTGAAATCCTCAGATGAGCTCTTCAACCAGTTTAGAAAAGCAGCAATAGAAAAGGAAGTAAAAGCTCGGACACAAGAACTAATACGGAAACATCTGGAACAAAATACAAAGGAACCAAAAATATCTCAAGAAAATCAGAGGTCTGTAATTTACTGGATTAAAAAATACTTTGGGAGGTGCAGAAATGTATTTTAAATCTTTTCAAATGATTATGGTATGGCTATTTAGTAGAAACATAGACCAAATTACAATTGCAAAAGTTATATTCCACTGGTATTTGTCTAATAGTATGTATTTTGAAGATGTGAATAAAGATGCAAATATTACCAAATTATAATATAATACATTTTTCCAAACAATCTTCCACTTTTTCCATTGTACACATAAGAAGATAGTGGTCGTTGGACCAGGTGCTAGCTACTGAGGAGACTGAGAGCTGAGGATCCAGGTTTATAGTCAACCCAGAAAGAAAAATCCATGAAACTCTTATATCTAATTAACCACTAAAAAGCCAGAAGCAGAGCTGTGGCTGGCCCAAGTGGTAGAGCACTAGCCTTGAGCATAAAATCTCAAGGACAGCTCCCAGGCCCTGAGTTCAAGCCCCAGGACCAGTACGCATACACACAAAAGATAGTGGCATACCGTAATAAATTTCCCCAAATCTTTACTTTTTGTGGTTAAGGTAGATTATACAGCATAAAATTTGGCACATCAACATTATAGCTTAAAAAGTAATCATAAGAGCCAGGCACCAGAGGCTCGCTCCTGTAATCTTAGCTACTCTGGTGGCTAAGATTTGCAGATCGTGGTTTGAAGCCAGCCTTGCCTGGGTAGAAAAGTCCAGGAGATTCTTACCTCCAGTTAACTACCAAAAATCTGAAAGTGGAGCTGTAACTCAAGTGGTAGAGTACCTAGCCTTGAGCAGAAAAGGAAAGAAAATGGATGTCAAATACATTGCTGTATATTTTGTTACTTAACAATGTACCTTTGTAATAAAAAGCTTTATAGAACTTGAAGCCTACTTTGATCTTTACTGTTTCTTTAAGGGACCTTGGAAATGCATTGACTCTAGAGTCTTTTTCAAATAAAATGCAAAACAGGTGCCATGGAGAAGAGCAGAAAGAACATGAGCCGTCATCAGAAGCTCAAGATAAGTGCAATCCGTGGCTTCTCAAAGATCGTAATTTAGCAAGGGAGAAAGAGCAAGAGCGGAGGAGGAGAGAAGCAGTAAGTGGGTTTTAGTTACTAAATGATTTTGTATGTTCAAAGATGCATTAGAGTGGTTTTTCATATCAGATTCTAAAATCAGAGCTTAACAGAAAAACTTCATAGTCAAAGAGGCAAGCATAATATAGAGTAAGGGTCTTGAATCTTAAAATTGTCTCATCGCTCATATATGTCTTGTGATTCTTAAAATTCTTCTTTGTTTCATTTCAGATAAATTCACACATCTTTTCTTCAGAGTCTGATCCTCTTAATTTGACACTGTTAATTCTTCTGTACTCTTTCATCTTATATTTTGTAGTTGCCCCTAAATTTTCATTTGGATCTTCTTTATATATCTGTCAAACTCTTGAATAAATAGAATATATTTAAAATGGTTTTATTGGACTTACCTAATTCCAAAATCAGTATTAGTTCAAAGTCAGTTTTAGTTGATTCAAGAGTCTCTTTATGGGCTGGCAAGGTGGCTCAGTGGTAGAGCACCTTGCCTTGTATGCCTGAGGCCCTGGGTTCGATTCCTTAGCACCACATAAGCAGAAAGAAAAAAGCCAGAAGTGGCGCTGTGGCTCAAGCGGTAGAGCACTCGCCTTGAGCTGAAGAGCTGAGGGACAGCGCCCAGGCCCAGAGTTCAGGCTCCACAACTGGACCCCCCCCGCAAAAAAAAAGTCTCTTTATGGGCAGTGTTTCTTTCTGCTTCTTTGCATACTTGGTACTCATTAATGCTAAATTTTAAGAACTTGAGAATGACATGGATTCACAAGACATAAAGGAGCATAGGTTTAAGAAAAAGAATGACATTGGCTTTGGTCATAGGATGGATTATAATACAAATTAACTTCCTCAGAAATAATACAATTTTGTCACCTTTGTTTTTTAAAGACAGGGTCTTCCTATGTAGCCCCAGTTGGCATTGAACCTGATTAATCTTCCTAAGTACTGGGATTAGAAACCCTGATTATCAGGCCCAACTAGCTTCATATTTTCTAATGTTGAAGTAGAAAAATTGCATTTGACCTTGTTATGCAAAGACTATTAGTTCATTTTTGTGGTGCTTCAAATTAAACCCAGGACCTCTGGCTAGAGAATACTCTTACCCTTGAGCTGTGTCCCGGCCCCTGGACTGTTTTGTAACAGCAGGGTTGTTTAGAGAACTATCTACAGAGATAGAAGTGTTATTTATGGAAGCAACCAAATACAGAATCCATTAGCCACATATGCCACAAATAGCTATTGAATACTTAAAATGAGGCTGATATAACTAAGAAGCGAATTTTAAACTTTGGTTTTAATTAATTTAACTAGCAACTCTTTTTTTTTTGGTCAGTCATGGGGTTTTTGTTGGCCTGGGTATTGTCCCTGAGCTCTTTTGCTCAAGGCTAGCACCTTACCACTTTGAGCCAGAGCTCCACTTCTGGTTTTTGAGTGAGTAATTGGAGAGTAGCGCACATAGGGACTTTTCTGGTAGGTTTGAAACACAGTCATCAGATCTCAGCCTCCTGAGATCTGAGGTAAGATTACAGGTGTGAGCCACCAGTGCCTAGCCTTAATTAGCAACTTTATATATTATCTATTTTAATCTTTGTTTTGTTTGGGGTGGGTATTTTGTTTGTTTTGTGGTGCTGGTGATTGAACTCAATAGTCTTTGCACTTGCTAGGCAAGCACGCTGCCCTCTATCCATGCCTCCCGCATTTTCTGTTTTCCAGATAGTGTTTTTCAGATTCAAACCAGCCTTGAATTTTGATCTTCCTACCTCTACCTTCCAAGGAAATGGATTACAGATAGGGGCAGGGGGAGGCAGGGGGAGGGTTCTTGTTGACAGTCCCCAGAGCCTGGTTTTAGTCACCCCCAAGTGATTTTGCAACAAGCTAGTCATCATCTAACAATTCAGCTAGCTAAGCTGATAGAACCAATACTCTAAACACTTTTCTGGAACTTGACTGGGAATAGAACATGTAACAGAGCCTCTAAAAGTTCATTTCAATACATTCACCAGTTTCTCTGATAAGCTTGTGATCTTAATTTTGAATGGCTGAATGATAACATAGGAATATCTAGCTTATGGTGTCAGCTGCTAAGTTCACTCATTAGTATTATGTCATGTTATCCACAATTAACAAGTGTAGAGCCTCACTGATTATGTCAGTAAATACCCCATATGCATTAATTTCCATCAAATCTAAGATACAAGAATAGGAAAAAAGTCTAAAATAAGACTATTTATAATCCTTTTTTCACTAAAAGCAAGTTTACTTACACATGCTTCAATTTTATGGTATGTTTGTGTCTATATACTTCCATAGACACTGCACATTGCAGGCCAAATCAAGAAAATTATCAGACAGGCACCAGTGGCCCACACCCGCCCATAATCACAGCTACTCAGGAGGCTAAGATCTGAAGATCGAAATTCAGAGCCAGTCCAGGCAGGAAAGTCTATGAGACTCTTGTCTCCAAATAACCACCAGAAAACCAGAAGTGGCACTGGTGCTCAAAGTGGTAGAGCACAAGCCTTGAGCAAAAAGAGCTCAGGGACAGTGCCCAGGCCCCGATTTTAAGCCCTACGACTGATCAAAAAACAAAAGAAAGTATCTAGGTTGGACATATGGCATCCAAGGAACTGGGTATTAGGAAAGTGCTGCTGTAAGATGGAAGAATTTTTTTTTTTTTTTTTTTTTGGTCAGTCGTGGGGCCTGAACTTTGGGCCTGGGCGCTGTCCCTCAGCTCTTCAGTTGAAGGCTAGTGCTCTACCACTTGAGTGTCAGCCCCACTTCCAGCTTTTTCTGCTTATGTGGTGCTGAGGAATCGAACCCAGGGCCTCATGCATGCAAGTCAAGCGCTCTACCACTGAGCTACCTTCCCAGCTGGAAGAATTTTTTTAAGGTGAATTTTAAGAAATGTCTGTAATTTATAGAAGTCAGGCCCAGCCTTGTATTATCCTTTTAATAGGTAGTCATAATTGACACTCTGCCTGTGTAGCCAGTGAAAATGTCAGCTCACATCCTGGAGCCCAACCACCCGCTCAGGACTTGGTGGCTTTACCATAGGCAGCAGGCATGCTGCTGCTTCCTGAGAAGAGGATCAGTTTTCAGAATTTTAGTATTTGATGTCATTTCAGATGGCAAGGAATAGCTAACCTAATAAAAGCAAACGTTTGTTTCCTTGTTGTCTACTTCAGCTCATTTTAAAAAAAAGGATTTTAACATTTAATAAAAGCACTGTTCTATGTTAAAGATTTTTTAATACAAACACTAGGTAGTGTGTGAGAAGTGGGACTTTAGACACGGCTGTTTTTAGGCTTCAGAGTACATACAAATAAAATGTTGGGCTGGGCAAACTGACTCACATCTGTAATTTCAGCCACACAGAAGACAGAGATCAGGAGGACTGTGGTTTAAGGCCATCCTGGGTAAAATGTTACTAAGACCCAATCTGAACCAACAGTCCAGATGTGGTTTACACCTATAAGCCCTGATGTATGCAGGAGTAGGTTAGAGGCTATTGATCTTAAGTTGGCCCTGTCAAAAAACATGCAACTATCTGAAAAAATAAAACAAAAAAAGCTGGGATGTGGTAGAATGCCTACCTTGTATAAGCCCAAGTCCCGCAAAACAAAACAAAAACTATTACAACAAAAAAAGAATAAAATATTAATGAACTTCAAGCAATCCAATCCAAGAGAATAAGTTTAAAAAGGTAAATAATAAGAATGCTACACTGATAATGGTGCTTTAGTTAGATGGTGGGATTGCCAGGCACTGGTGGCTCCCACATATAATCCTACCTATTCAGAAGGTTGAGATTCAGTGTATCAAGGTTTGAAGCCAGCCTAGGCACAAAAACCTGAATGACTTCTCAAGAATAAGCAACAAAGCTGGCTCACACCTGTAATCCTAGCTACTCAGGAGGCTGAGATCTGAGGGTCACAGTTCAAAGCCAATCCAGGCAGGAAAGTGCATGAGACTCTTATCTATATTTAACCACTAGAAAACTGGAAATAGAACTGTGGCTCAAAGTGGTAGAGTGCTAGTCTTGAGCAAAAGAGCCTAAGGATAGCACCTAGGCCCTGAGTTCGAGCCGCACTACTGACTGCGGGGCGGGGTTGGGGGGTGTAACAGGGAGAAGAATAACCAACAAAAAGCCAGGCTGGAGTTATGGCAGAGTTCCTACCAATCAAATAAGCTGATTGAGTGTAAGGCCCAAAGTTTAAAACTTGGTACCAGCAAAAACAAAAATAAAGATGGCATTATTGATCACTTTTGTCTCCTGACTTTTCAGAAATTGGGATTTTGTTACTTTTAGGATTAAACTAGAAATTGAAAAAAAGAAGAAACATTAAAGAGCATCGTTTTGAATGTTCTACATAACTTTGATACTAGACATAGGACAGTGTTTGATTAAGTCATTTGCCTCCAGTAAGTAAGTAGCAGTCAAAGAAAACTATAGATACAGTATATATGTAACAGCTCTCTCACATAAGGAAAATAATGGTTTACTTAGAAAATGTTTATTTATCCAGGACTATGTAAAACAGTGGCTCTAAGTCTATACCTGTTCTGTGAATGCTAAGAAATAACCTGTCTCAGAGAAAGAAATCAAACATTACTTATTCTTGTGAGTTATTTTTACATAGACAATATATTTTTTAAAAAGCAGTATTTTAATATGAATAAAAACTATATACAAGTTCACTGTGTTAAATAAATGGTTTATATATTGTAAGATTTGTTCCAGATGTTGCATAACTATTTTATATAGCTGTAATAAAGGCATACATTTTTAAATAATGAAAATGTTCTCTTTTCCACAGATGGCGGGTACCATTGATATGACTCTTCAAAGTGACATTATGACAATGTTTGAAAGCAACTTTGATTAAAATTAGCCATCGACTTTAAATGAATCATATAAGAGTTTGAAATACATATAGTAAAATGATTGTTTTTCTTACACCAAATATATCAATCTTATATTGTATTTTGACTGCTCTAAGATGATTAAACCGTTTTCACTTGCATTTTTAATAGCTATATGTTTATTTTTAGTGACATAATTTATAGGAAGTTTTATCATTTGGATCTCTGAACATTGAATAGATTCCCAGATTCATTCTACACATAATTGTCAGATATGTATTATAGGCCCTGCTCTAAACAAATCCAAAAGCTCTAGTTCCTGATTGTTTTAAAGATGAAGATTTTATAAAAGTAAATTGAAACCTATTTCCTGTTGAGTTTTAACTTAAGATAAAGATTTGTGTGCCTTCCCAAATGTTTAGAGTTGCTAACAAATGATACTTGGGTTTTTTGTGTCTCAGGTTATATAAGAGTCTTCAGTGGTTCTATATTCAAAATTTACATTGACATTTAGCTTAAAGAAGTATTACCTATGGTTTGAAAAGTGTTGAATTTGAAGCAAAATACCAATGAATGTTAATTATGTATGCAAGTTTCTATAGGAACTTATCAGACCTTAATATGTATGTGATGACAATGAATGTTTAATTTTACTTAACCATACTAAAATTTATATTTAAATTTATATTTAAAAATTCTGTAAAATATTTTCACTTTGTCATTTACAAGTTACAATTATGTATAAATCATGTGTATTGGCTCCCTGTATTTAAATTTTTGAATTCTTGAAGTGTAACAGGATTTAAGCACCAGTCTGATACCTAAAGTAAAAATTCAAAGTGGGCATGTATTTTAGAGAGAAAAAAATATGAAAGCTTTCTTGATTTCATATATTAATAACATGAATGTCTGAAATACTTTTAGACTACCAACCAATTTAAAAACACGACTAACTAATAGCTAAATTATAGCATTACCTATATGAAACAGAGTGACAGTAATAGTCATTTCTATTCAACATATTTTGTGTGTGTGTGTGTGTGTGTGTGAGTGTGTATCTGCTCCTGGGGCTTGAACTCAGAGCCTGGGTGCTCTCCTGAGCTTTTTTTTTTTTTGCTCAAGACTAGTGCTCTACCACTTGAACAACAGCTCCACTTCTGGTTTTATTTATTTATTTTTTTAGAAAAAGTGTCTTACAGACTTTCTCGCCTGGCTGGCTTCAAACCATGATCCTCAAATCTCCACCTACTGAGTAGCTAGAATTACAGGCATGAGCCACTGGCACCTGACTCAACTGTTTTTAACCAAGAAATGAGGATATGTAGACTAAATAATAATAATAATACATTTGGTGATCTTCCTAAAAGGTTATATGTAACACAAAAGATTCTTGAGAACTGTTCTGGTTTCTAAAGATGTGGCTTGACCCTTACAGCAGAGTGGGCTCGTGCATATTCATACTCAGTGTTGTGAAGGTTGATTGAAGTCAGCATAACTGAGAAAAAATACTGATTACAAACATTCTTCCTAGTCTTCCTATTATTCCTCTTTGTGTTCTGAGTTTTTCAGAAGAGGTGGTTCCCAGACCAGCTAAAACAGCTCCGCCTAGGAAATGTGCAGTCATGCAGACTCTCAGATTTCCAGCTTGCTAAATTCGAGAGTCAGAGTGTAGGGTCCGGCAGTGTGGATGGGGAGATTGCCCCGCTGTTCCCGCATCCACCACAGCCTCCACAGCCACTGCTCGTGTTTTGGCAGCCTCCTTCACTGCTTGCTTTCCAGTGGTTTTCTTACCTTTTTGGTGCCACTTGCATTCTCTTTCCCTTCTGTCCAAGCACTCCCAGCTTGAAAAGTGTCACACATGGGGACATAGAGACTCCCACAGGTAGACCACCCTACAGGACTCTTTTGTTCTTCAGATTTTAGTTGCTGTCTGTGATCTCTTGGCTATTTCTCTGCTAATGATCTCCAGTCAGTAAGATCAGCGCTCATCATCCATTTCTTTGCCATGACCAGTTGTGGAACCCTTCCTTAGTCTCAGTTCCAAACATCTGCCACTGTTTTGTTTGTTTGTTTTTCCTAGGTTACATCCTGGCTGGCTTCACACGGTGATCCTCAACTCTCAGCTTTCTGAGTAGCTAGAACAATCCAACAATCTTCAGGCCTCAGCAGGACCTCCAATCCATGGATTCTTTTTTTGTTTGTTTGTTTGGTCATGGGGGCCTGAACTCTGGGCCTGGGCGCTGTCCCTCAGCTCTTCAGCTCAAGGCTAGCGCTCTACCACTTGAGCCACAGCGCCCCTTCCGGCTTTTTTCGTTTTGCTTATGTGGTGCTGAGGAATCGAACCCAGGGCCTCATGCATGCAAGGCAAGCGCTCTACCACTGAGCCACCTTCCCAGCCCCGGATTCTTAATTTTAATGGTACCTCTCAGGCTAGAAGTAGATTTCAGTGGTAGAGTGTTCTTTATATTCAATTCCTAGTACCAAAAGAGTGAAACAAGTCAGTCTTCTCCTTTTGAGGCCCCACTGAACTTCTTTGTTTCTAGAACATTTTGTACCCACTCCCTTCAGAGCCTTCACTCCATTGCTCCTTTCTTCCTCGTGTCAGCAAGACTCCATTTCTTAAGAACTCT
This sequence comes from Dipodomys ordii, assembly GCF_000151885.1. Classification (NCBI taxonomy): domain Eukaryota; kingdom Metazoa; phylum Chordata; class Mammalia; order Rodentia; family Heteromyidae; genus Dipodomys; species Dipodomys ordii. Next base: position 11,107,009 of record NW_012267255.1, read on the forward strand.
GCCTGCTCTGCCCCCATGTACCTGAATGTGTCGAGAGAAAGATCCACAACCATAGCAGCATGAAACTCCAACCAGAGATCTTAGTGAAGTTTTCAGGGTCCTTTCACCTCTCCTAGATCCATCAGCTATTCCAATCTCCATTCTTCAGCTCTCCAACCAATCACCCAGCCTTAGTCAATGCTACCTACTCCAGCTGCTTTCTCACTGAGGTCATTAAAGGGACAAAGACTTGGAGAGGCCTCCAGTGTCTCCTCTGCAAATACCACTGCTCACTCGCTATTTCTAAGGTGGTTGGGGCAGATCTCTTCATAGTCCTCTCTTACCCGCCCAAAGACATTGCTGTTGTGTTTCCACGTCATGCTTCTTCCTCCTCCATAGCTGTCAACATACAAACTAGTTTTTCTGGAAATTAAATTTTGAGAGAATTTGTGATTTCCTTCTGCATGTTAGAACAGGACGAGGCTCAAGCATCCAGGTTAGCTTCCCAAGGAGTGGGCAGCAGAGCTGGAAATCCTATTCCCGTTTTGTTGAAACATTTATTTTGATTTTACCTTTTTGTATTCTAGGATGTAGCTTTTTTTTTTTAATGTCTACATGGTTGAAAATTTTTTTTACTCTTTTGTTGAAAATTTTTAGCTTTTTTTTTAAAGAAAGATAAAACTTTCCCCTAAAGTATGCAATTCAGTGTCTTTTAGTATAGTCACTAAAGGAGAATTTTTATTTATAATTATTTTGTTTCTTTATAATTTTATATATTCTGGATCTTAACATGTTGTATTACAAATATTGTCACTTTATCACTTGTTAACTTACTATTTTGTATATAATTATGTAGAAATAAACAGTCAAAACCAATTTTCCAGTTCAAAAATTATAAGTCATTTATACATGATTATATGCAATTATTTCTTTTACAGTATTTTTTAAATTTTTTATTGTTATTGGAAAGGTGATGTACCAGAGGGGTTACAGTTCATAAGTCAGGTAACAGTACATTTCTTTTTGGACAATGTCACCCCTTCCTTGCTCTTTCCCAGTTTTCCCTTATTTTATAGTATTTTATTTATTTTCATTGTGTTGGTACTAGGGCTTGAATTCAGAGCCTCTTGCTCTCCAATAGGCTTTTTTTTTGCTCATGGCTGGTACTCTACTACTCTAGCCATGCTTCTAGCCCACCTTCTGGATGGTTAATTGCAGACTTTTGTACCTGGACTGGCTTCAAACCAGGTCTCGGCCTATTGAGTAACTTAATTATAAGTGTGAGCCTCTGGCTCACAAGCTATTAGAAAAGAGTTTCATGTAAAATTCAGAGATATTGAGAGGTTTTCCTTGCACTTTCCTAGAAGCATAAGACACTGGATTAACTCCACAGCACCATAAAATTAAATAAGAGTTAGGGGCTGGGAAGTTGGCTCAGAGGTAGAGTACTTGCATGAAGTCCTGGGTTCGATTCCTCAGCACCACATAAGCAGAGAAAAGCCGGAAGTGGTGCTGTGGCTCAAGTGGTAGGGCACTATCCTTGAGCAGAAGAGCTGAAGGACAGTGCCCAGACCCAGAGTTCAGGCCCCACAGCTGACAAAAATAAGTAAGAATTAGATACATAATGGTTCAATGGTGGCTCACACCTGTAATCCTAGCTACTTGGGAGGCTGAGAACAGAGGACTGAGGTTGGAAGCCAACCTGGGCTATACCCCATCTGTAATTAGAAAAATACCATACTGGGCGCAGGACTCAAGTGGCATAGGGACAGCTATGAACAAGCAGATCCAATGTGTATAAGGCCCTGAATTCAAGCCATGCTACCAGCACAAATAACAATATATTAGCTAAATATGTATGACTGAGCATGGTGGCGCATACCTGTAGTCCCATCTACTCAGGAAGTGGCAATCAGGAGGATTGCAGTTCAAGGTCAACCTAGACAAAAATTAGTAAGATTTTTGTCTCAATACACAGATCAGGCATGAATAGGTAGTCCTAGCTACCTGAAAGGCCATAGATAGAAGATAGCAGCCCAAGGTCAGTCAATCCAGGAAAAAGTATACAAGATCCTATATAAAAAAAACAAAGCAAGGAAAGACTAAGAGCAGACTCCAGTACTGCAAAAAAGTATAAGTAAAACTCTTTCCTTCTACCCCAATTATAGGCAAGACAAAGCTTACACACTATTTTTTTGGGGGGTCCGGTCGTGGGGCCTGAACTCTGGGCTTGGGCGCTGTCCCTCAGCTCTTCAGCTCAAGGCAAGAGCTCTTACCACTTGAGTCACAGCTCCACTTCCGGTTTTCTTGTGGTTTATTGGAGATAAGTCTCTCACAGGCTTTCCTGCCTGAGCTGGCTTTGAACCACAATCCTCAGATCTCAGCCTCTTGAGCAGCTAGGATTACAGTCATGAGCTACCGGTGCCTGGCTAATACATTCTTTTTTAAGGCTATATATATCATTCTCTAGTATCAACAATAAACTGTCACATTGATTCAGTTACAAACAACAGAGATATAAGTCTACATATACAACCTTATGTAATCAAGCTTCTGTTTATAAGTGACGGGGCTCCTGAACTGGGAGGGCTAGGTCAGAGGACAGTCACAGGAGTTGGAGGGCTTTTTTTTTTTCTTCTTCTACTTTTGTGCTGGTCCTGGAGCTTGAACTCAGGGCCTGGGACCTATCCCTAAACGTTTTTTGCTTAAGGCTAGCACTCTACCACTTAAACCACAGAAAGCTCCACTTCTGGCTTTTTTGGTAGTTAACTGGAGATAAATGTCTCACAGACTTTCCTGTCTGGGCTAGCTTTGAATCTGGATCCTCAGATCTCAGCTTCCTGAGTAGCTAGGATTACAGGTGTGAGTCTCCATTGCCTGGAAAATTGCTGTCAGATAACTGAGAACTGTTCATAGTCCTGCAAGCTTGAAAATACCACTTCCCCATTATCCTTTCATTGTGCATTATTGCCCTCAGTTTTTAAATATTGGTATGAGGGCTGGGAAGATGGCTCAGTGGTTGAGCGCTTGCCTTGCATGCCTGAGGCCCTGGGTTCGATTCCTCAGCACCACATAAGCAAAAAGAAAAAAGCCGGAAGTGGTGCTGTGGCTCAAGTGGTAGAGCGCTAGCCTTGAGCTGAAGAGCTGAGGGACAGCGCCCAGGCCCAAGTTCAGGCCCCACGACCGGACCCAAAAAAAAAATATTGGTATGAAAAGAAACTACAATTTGTTTCTTTCATTTGTTTCCTCAGATACTTGTGAAGTTAATCTGCTTTTATTTATTTGCCATATGAGTCAGTGGTCATTCTTTGTCATCTTTTTGTTTTTTGTTACTTTTCGTGTTGGCCTTTTGTTTGGGGAACATTTTCCCATAATCTATTATTTCTTTTTTTGAAGCTTACTGTCTCCCCCCCCCATCTCAATCCCAGCAGGATGTGGCAGCCTATACTTCTAGCTGCCTGGGAGATGGACGTCAAGATGATTGTGGTTTAAGGAAGCCTGAGCCAAAAGTTCCAGGGACTCCATCCCACCCAATAAAAGCTGGGCATGGTGGTGTGTGCCGGACATCCCATCTATGCAGGATTGTGGATCCAGGAGGCCCCTCAGAAATGGCAAGATCCTATTAAAAAATAATGAGACAAAAGGGGTTAGGGTGTGGCTCAAGTGGTAGAGTGTCTGCCTAGAAAGTTCAAGGCCCCCAGGTTCAAGCCCTAGTATTGAATAAAAAAAGTTAGCCCTATAGAGTCATATGTTTTTATAGTGTCTAGAAATTCTCCCATGTCAGGAATGTGTCCCCACATCAAGATGATAAAGTATTAATCACACATACAAACACACACACACACACACAGATGCACTTAGATTTCAGACACAATTTTTACACATTTTTTAGCTATGACATGAGGTGAGAAATTAGCTGCATTTCTTCCACAGGAATTGCCCTTTATGCTACCACAATTTCTTTACTGATAATGTATCACATTTATAATCACTAATTCTGAGGTTGGACCTGGACCTCACACAAGAACTTTACCAAATAAGTTATACCCCAAGTCCTTTTGTTTTTGAAATAGAGCCCCACTAACTTTGCTTGGTCTGGCCTTGAACTCTCGATCCTCCTTCCTCCACCTCCCAAGTAGCTGTAATTACAGGAGTGTGTGATTTGATTTGTAAAAGCTAAATGAATTCAACACCATTAGGATTTTGACTGAAATTAGAATTAAAGGTAGAATGCTACCAGCTTTATAAATATACCCATTACAGAATGCATTTTTTTTAGTCCTGCCAGTCAAAAGAAGAAGAAGAAGAAGATGGAGAGTTCTCTTTGGTTTGCTACCCCAGAGTTAGTTGGCACAGAGCAGTAAGCACCTGGATGGTGGGAATTCCTCAGAGTCAGATGCTTTGAACCACATTTGCTGCTAACTGCATGTGGAGCCCTGGGAAGGAGGGCAAATTGAGGGAAGATCTTTAGAAGCTCTGGGACTAGAGACAGATGCAGAATCACCACACATGAGAATCAAGAAATTTAAGATCACAGATGAATGATGTATAAAAATAAAAACTAGTAAAAGTGGGCTGGGAAGGTGGCTCAGTGGTAAAGCGCTTGCCTTGCATGCCTGAGGCCCTGAGTTCGATTCCTCAGCACCACATAAGCAAAAAGAAAAAAGCCGGAAGTGGCGCTGTGGCTCAAGTGGTAGAGCGCTAGCCTTCAGCTGAAGAGCTGAGGGACAGTGCCCAAGCCCAGAGTTCAGGCCCCACGACCGGACCCAAAAAAAAAAAAAACTAGTAAAAGTAGCAACAATAACACACCCTCACTCCCGAAATTTGGCAGAAGCCACTTTTTTGCAAAGTGTATGAAAAATGACATTTTTGGTAGTAAATGGGGGAGGGGAGAAACACCTAGAAAAGCAAGTGTTGAAATAGACTGAAAATCTCAGTGGAGCCGGACGCCAGTGGTTCACACCTATAATCCTAGCTACTCAGAAAACTGAGATCTGAGGATTGCAATTCAAAGCCAGCCAAGGCAGGAATGTTCATGTGCCTCTTATCTCCAATTAACCACCAGAAGCTGGTGCTGTGGCTCAAGTGGTAGAGTGCTAGTCTTGAGCTGAAGAGCCTAGCCCAGAGTTCAAGACTCACAACCAAAGAACAACAACAAAAAATCTCAATGGATAGATTAAAATAATGTACCACAGGTTACAAATAATAATAAATGAGGTAGGCCTGAGGTTGTAGCTCAATGGGAAAACATTTGCTTTACATGCAAAAGGTCCTGGGCTTAACTCCCAGCACCATATACACCACAAGAAGTGAGCCAGAAGATAATACATCCCAATAAGTATATCAGGATATAGCACAGAGAAAAGGAAAATGTAAATGAGATGAGAGATGACAGATGATGCGCAGTCAGACCCAACCTGCTGCCTTGCTTTGTGAAGTTTTATTGGTACACATTCATTATTTACATGATGTCAGTGGCTGCTTTGGTACTGTAAATGGTAGAGTGCCTTGACTGACAAACCTCATGGTCCTCAGAAACAAAAAGATTTACCGTCTGTCCACTTGCTGAGAAAGTGTGAGAAAGTGTGCCAGCCCCAGCCAGATCTTCAGAATAAAAGGAAAGGCCTCACACACACTGAGTGAAAGTCCCTGAAAACAACCAGGAGAGGGCTGGGAAGGTGGCTCAGTGGTACAGGGCTTGCCTTGCATGCTTGAGGCCCTGGGTTCGATTCCTCAGCACCACATAAGCAAAAAGAAAAAAAAAGCCGGAAGTGGCATTGTGGCTCAAGTGGTAGAGCGCTAGCCTTGAGCTGAAGAGCTGAGGGACAGCGCCCAGGCCCAGAGTTCAGGCCCCACAACCGGACCAAAAAAAAAAAAAAAACCAACCAGGAGAATAAGAGGATCGTTTTCCAGGAAACAGTAATTGTGATTTCCTTAAAATTGGAAAAGAAGAGACTTTTGAAAGTGCATCTCAGGAGATGCACTTTCACACCTAAGACATTTCTCAGTGGTTACCACAACACCCCAGAAAGATTTTGCTAGTGGTCATGGAAAAGGAACTATAAAGAAGCTTGCTTTTATTTTACCAAATAGAAATAAAACTGAGTTATCAGCCACAATGAAGTGATGCAAATAAACCTTCAAAGTTTTGAGAGCAAAGTAACTGCTGGGCTGAATGGTAGAGAATTTTGGAGGGCTATGGTTTTCCCATCATTAAACATGCATACAGGCTGGTGGCTCACGCCTGTAATCCTAGCTACTCAAGAGTCTGAGATCTGAGGATTGGGATTCAAAGCCAGTTTGGACAGAAATGTCTGAGACTTTTATCTCCCATTAACTAGCAAAAATTTGGAAGTGAAGGGGCTAGCCTTGATCACAAAAGCCAAAGGGCAGTGCCCAGTTGCCCAGTTCAAGGCCCAGTTTGGGGGGGGGGAGGGAGCAGGCTGGAGGAATGAATGCCTGCCTTCACCTCACTATTTAGTTTTTCATTTTGCATTTATATATAGGTTTTCTCTCCTGTTTCTGTCAGAGCCTTTTGAATCACCACTGGTTATCAGGAACTGTTAAGTGTTAAGTACGAAGATGCGTCTTAATCATGTCTGCTCCTGTTTTTCCGTGAACAGTGGATGCTATGTGAGCATTCAGTGTCTACCCATCCTAGCTGAAGGCCTCTCTGCAGGAAAGTGTACTGACAGGCTCTAAGTGATGTCATTTTCCTGCTGGAGGCACGTCACTGCCGACCACAGGCTCCTTTCATATTGAGATCAAATTTCTAGGTGTCCACAATAAGAATATTATGAAGGCTGGGCGCTGGTGGCTCACGCCTGTAATCCTAGCTACTCAGGAGGCTGAGATCTGAGGATCGCGGTTCAAAGCCAGCCCGGGCAGGAAAGACCGTGAGACTCCTATCTCCAATAAACCACCAGAAAACGGGAAGTGGCGCCGTAGCTCAAGTGGTAGAGCGCTTGCCTTGAGCTGAAGAGCTGAGGGACAGCACCCAGGCCCAGAGTTCAAGCCCCACGACCGACAAAAAAAAAAAAAAAATATTATGAAGTACTTGTGCTGTTTCTGATTATCCTAGGCTTTAATTAAATAAAAAAGGAAAGTGGGGTAGAGGTGGGAAGTGCTGTCAGCCTGGAATTCTGAACTCAGTAAAACTATCAATGTGAGAGTGCAATTTTTTTAAAAAAAAGTTGCCATAAAAAGTGTTTTATCCTAAAAGAAATGTATAAGGGGATATTCAATGGTTCTGGAAAGAAAGGCAGTGGGAATGCTTTGCTGTTCCATTCTTAGACCACATGGTCTGGTCCCTAAGGTTGAAGGAGCACAGAAAGATGGCTTCAGAGGATAGCACAGGGAGCTTGTGATGGCCAGACTTCCAGTCACATCCTTACACCCTTCCACTCACATCCTGCTCACCAGAACTCAAAGACCTGGCCCCACCCAATTACAAAGTTCCAAATTGCCCAGCGACACACTGGCCCACCACTTACAGGCTCTTCACCGTAGAGGCATTGTAGATGGCTAATGAACACGAGGAGACGTTCAGCTTCTGATCTTTACACAGAAAATTAGCTAAAATGATATTTCTGTTAACTATCAGGATCTGTGGGAACTTGTATGGACATAAATACAATCTCATGTGGACATAAATACAATCTCATGTGGACATAAATACAATCATTCTGTAAAGCAATTTGACATTATTTTGTAAAGCTGAATAGGTGTATCATCAAAACCCCACAATTCCTTCCAGTTTCCTGCCCTAGAGAAATGATTACGAGCCAGGAAGACACGCGTATAAGAACACACAAACAGTGTGCAAACAAGAGTCATAATAGGAAGACCAACTCAATACCTAGATATCAAACAAATGGAACAGGGATTGCAGAAATAAAATAATATGATACAGGTACAATCCAACAGAGGAAGGATGGACCTTTCAAAAAATAACACTGGATATCCATGAGGATAAGGGTTGGGAATCACAACCTAATGTCATGCTTGATTTAAAAAAAATGAACCCCAAATGGAACATGAACTTGTATATAAAATATAAAACCATAAAACTGTATGGCTAGCCAGAGGTTTGTTTTGTTTTGTTTTGCCAGTGGTGGGGCCTGAACTCTGGACCTCAGCTCTTCAGCTCAAGGTGAGCGCTCTACCACTTGAGCAACAGCGCCACTTTCAGCTTTTTCTTCTTATGTGGTGCTGAGGAATCGAACCCAGGGCCTCATGCATGCAAGGCAAGCATTCTACCACTGAGCCACCTTCCCAGCCCCAGCAAAGAGTTTTTAAGACATCCAAAGCATGGTTTACAAATGGAAAAAAATGACCAACTTTATCCTAATGAAAACTTTTCTTTGAAGAGACAAGCTACAGACTAGGGGGGGTGAATACTTGGTGGGGATCACATTATGTATATAATATTTTGCAAACCAGCAGCTTTCAAGAAAACCGAATTAAAAAAAAAAAAACAGTAGCTGTAGATGTAGATCAGTGCTGGAGCACTCATGCAAGGGCAGGGTTTCAAATCCTTCCAGAAAATGAAAGTTTGGAAACTTTTGACAAAGAAGACTATACCCTAAAATTCCAAAGAAATTCTGCTGCCAGCTCATGGATGGCTAAAAAAGACTTTTTGTTGTTATTGTTTTCTGTTTTAACAATCTCCAGTGATTTCAAGAATGCGACTAACACAGATTGCTGCTGGTATTTCAAAATTATGCATCCACTTGTGTGTGTGTGTGTATGTGTGTGTGTGTGTGTGTACGCACGTGCGCGTGTGCATGCAGGTGCACGTGTGCCAGTTCTGAGACTTAAACTTAGGGCATGGGCACTCGCAGATTTTTTTTTATTTGTGCAAGGCTGGTGCTCTACCACTTGAGCCACACCTTTACTTCAGGCTTTTTTTTTCTAGTTAATTGGAAATAATAGTCTCATGGACTTCTCTGCCCCATCTGGCTTGGAACAGTGATCCTCAGATCATAGCCTACTGAGTAGGTAAGATTACAGGCCTGAGCTGGGCCACTTTTTTAAAGTAAGAATCAAACTCAGGGCCTCAAGCAGGCCAGGCATAGATCAGCTCTTACAAATAGCTACACCCCCGGCCCTGTGCAGTCTTTTTGAAAACCTACTTGTTTTTCATAGTCAAAGGTGAACTTGTCACCTAACCAAGCCAACCCATTTCTCCCTGTTTCCCTGGAGGGAATGTGCGTGTGACAGTTTGTAGAGCAAGATTATTCCTAACAGCCCCAAAGTAGACGGGGAAAAAAAATAAAGTTAATATTCCTTAACTGAGGATAGGATCAAGACACCTGAGCTGGGAGCCCACTGACACAGATTTCTTCCTAAGAAAGACAAAGAAAGGGACTTTGTGAGGACAGAAGACTGAGCAGCGGTTTGCCAAGGGACTGGACAGTGGCCCTGCTCTGAGGCTGGCGACTCTGGGCCTAAACATTGTCACCTTTAGGAGATATATACACATGTATGTATGTATGTGTGTATGTATGTGTGTGTATGTATGTATGAATGTATGTATGTACTTATACATACACAATAATGACCCCACCTTTCCCTCCAGGGGCCAAGCCAGCCGGGCACTGGGGTCGCCCGCACCTAGGTCGCACCGCCCGCGGGCGCGTCTGCGGTGCCCCGCACGGTGAATCTCTTTATTTTTGGCCACAGTTTTAGCGATGGGCAAACAGTTTGCGGAAGGAGCCTGCAGACGCCCCTCGGCGGCGGCCGGGATGCGGGCTCTGTGAGCCGCGGGCAGGCGGAGGG
>NW_012267255.1:11117057-11117825 GCF_000151885.1 Dipodomys ordii
GGCGGCCGTGCGCTCCCTGCTCTTCTGGGCGCTGGTCTACGGCTACTGCGGGCTCTGCGCCGCCGTCCACCTGCTCAAACTTTTGTGGAGCATCGGCCGGGGGCCGGCGCGGACCTTCCGGCGGGCGGCGCGGGAGCAGCCCCCCGCCTGCCTCAGCGACCCCTCGCTGGGCACCCACTGCTACGTGCGGATCAAGGTGAAGGCCGTGCGGGGGGGGGGTAGAGGGGGGAACCGGCGCGGGGTGGGGGTGGGGGTCAGAGGGGAGATCCGGAGCGTGTGCATGGTGTGTGTCGTTGTGTCCTCTGCTTAGCGTATGTGAGAGAGACAGACTGACAGACAGAGCGAGCGCACGGCCGTCCCTGCGCGCAGGCCCCCTCGGCGGGCTTGCAGACGCGGGGTCCCCGTGCGGCCCGCAGCCGTCCCCGCTTCCTTTCCTACCCTCGCCCTTTTGCCCTTTGGCGCGCGGGGCCGCGGTCGGGCGCCGACCCCGGGGCTGCGCCCACAACTTAGGGCATGGGCACTCGCAGATTTTTTTTTTATTTGTGCAAGGCTGGTGCTCTACCACTTGAGCCACACCTTTACTTCAGGCTTTTTTTGTACTTAATTGGAATCCTTTAACTCTTTTTGTGCAAGGCTGGTGCTCTACCACTTGAGCCACACCTTTACTTCAGGCTTTTTTTTCTAGTTAATTGGAAATAATAGTCTCATGGACTTCTCTGCCCCATCTGGCTTGGAACAGTGATCCTCAGATCATAGCCTACTGAGTAG
>NW_012267255.1:11118620-11144250 GCF_000151885.1 Dipodomys ordii
TATATGGATATTATATATAAGTGTGTGTGTGTGTGTGTGTGTGTGTGTGTGTGTGTGTGTGTGTGTGTTGGTTCTGGGCTTGAACTCAGGGCCTAGGCACTGTCCCTGAGCTTCTTTTGTTCAAGTCTAGTGCTTTACTACTGAAGCCACAGCTCCACTTCCAGCTTTTTCTGTGATTAATTGGAGGTGAGTCTCCAGGACATAACTGCCCAGGCTGGCTTTGAACCATTATCCTCAGATCTCAGCCTCCTGATTGGCTAGGATTATGGACATGAGCCACTGGTGCCAGACTTATATATCATCTAAAAGTGGTGGTTTCCATTCAGCAAAGCAGTTTATGAATGCAATGCATCTTGGACAATGTCACCAACATTTTCATCCATCCCGCCCAACCCACCCTTTCTTTCACTTCTTTTAATTTTGTAGGATAGTCAGTTTTTCTTTCCTCCTCCTCCTCTTCCTCCTCCTCCTCCTCCTTCTCCTCCTCTTCCTCCTCCTCCTCCTTCTTTTTGTAGGCTGGTGTTCTGCCATCTGAGCCATACCTCCAACCCAAGATATTTTCCAAGATATTTTTTGCCTCCTGAATTTTTGACTGCGTTGTTCCCACCCCCTTCTACCCTAGATGATCTTTAAGACTCTTGCACATTTGAGTTAGTTACTTGGGTAATCTCATGCAAAAGCTAGTGTCTGTGTTCAGCTTTTGCTTCCTAGTTTTCCCTAGCTTGCTTTCTTTTAGAATGTTTGCTTTTCTTTCTTACTAGCTTCTCTACTTTGCTATCTTCCATTTGTTTAGTATTTGGCCTCTGCCTCCCCTACCCACCCCCCTCTATTTTATTTTCCTTTGGCTATCTTATTTCTACCTTGCAGAGGGAAGTCTTGAACACTCAGGATGCAGTTTGATGTGAGGTGCAGGCAGCCAAGGAAACAGTACAATGCAACACCCCAAATAATAATGTGGGAAGGAGACACCTAAAAATAAGAGAAGGAGGTGTGAATTATGTAATGGATGGCACAGCTTTTGATGGGCAAGCTGAGAAAAGTACATGGCTAGGGGGTGAGGTTGGCAGGAATATAAATCGCATCAGATTTATTTACGTGGCCTACGGAAGTTGAGAGAGACAAAACGTGACACATCAGTAGGAGGAGAGCTACAAAAAGGTGACATTGCCTCAGAAGCTCAAAATATTTAAACTGACTTTGGAGAACAAGAAGGGAAGGGACTAGAAAGGAAATGTCAACAAAAGTCAATCATTCCATTCATTTTAAGGAATAAATCATCATTTAAAAAAACTGATGTCTTGAAAATGAGTAATAGTTACTTTATTTTGATGTCAAGATTAATGCAAATAAGGGTTTTGTTTGGTATTGGTTTTTGTGCTGGGACTGGGACTTGAACTTAGGTTCTAGGCGCTGTCACCTAGTTTTTTCTGCTCAAGGCTGATACTCTTAACACTTGATCCACACCTCTGCTTCTGTTTTTTTGGGTGGTTAATTGGAAATAAGAGTCTCACAGGCCTTCTGCCTGGGCTAGCTTCCTGAGTAGTTAGAGATGTAAGCCATAGGCACCTGGCCGTAAATGAAGGGAAATGGAAACACTAAATATCATAGTTTGATAGCCAGCATCAAACATCACTGACATTCCATGTGTTCTGTTTTTAGGATTCAGGGTTAAGATTTCACTACGTTGCTGCTGGAGAAAGAGGCAAACCACTTATGCTGCTGCTTCATGGCTTTCCAGAATTCTGGTAAATTTGCCCATTGGCTTTTTCTTTTGCATCAAAATTCTATTCTGTGCAGTGATCACAGCGTGCCATTGATGGTGTAGATTCTCTCACACTTCTGGAGACTACAAAGTCCAAGATGAAGGTGCTTGTAGCCGGTAGTAAGTTCTCATTGTGTCATCCCCTGGCAGAAGGTGGAAGGACAGGGATGCAGGATGAGACCTTGTCCTCTTAGATCCCTCGTGGCCTCTTAGGGGTTCCATTTTTTAATACAATCACAATGGCATTCAGCTTGAGTTTTGGAGGGAGAAAACATTCAGACCATAGCCCTTACCACGAATTTTTTTTTCTTTCAGAAAACCATCTTATTTGCACACAGTAATAGTGGAAGGGAGCTTTCACTGATATAACTCCATAGATATGCTCCAGACAAGAGTTCATTCCCTCTATTAATGTCCATATAACTTCTTCTTCCCCCTCCTCATTTTTCAAATGGCTTTAAACAGAATAATCATTTGGTGGCTTTAAACAGAAAAATCATTTCCTTGTAATCACTTTTGCCATGTCTATGAACATTCCTGCATGTTCCTGAATCACAACAATGGTTTTTTTCTTAAAGAAACATACATACACCTGGCACTGGTGGCTCACACCTGTAATCCTAGTTACTCAAGAGGCTGAGATCTGAGGATCGCGGTTCAAAGCCAGCCCAGGCAGGAAAGTCCAAGAGACTCTTATCTCCAATAAACCACCAGAAAACCGGAGGTAGTGCTCAAGCGGTAGAGTGCTTGTCTTGAGCTGAAGAGTGCAAGGACAGCATCCAAGCCCAGAGTTCAAGCCCCACAACCAAAAAAAAAAAGAAAAGAAAAGAAACCTACATACTAGCCAGGCACCGGTGGCTCATGTCTGTAATCCAAGCTACTCAGGAGGCTGAGATCTGAGGATCTCAGTTCAAAGCCAACCCAGGCAGGAAACTCTATGAGACTCTTATCTCCAATAAACCACTAGAAAACCGGAAGTGGCACTATGGTTCAAGTGGTAAAGCTCTAGCAGTGAGCTAAAGAGCTAAGGGACAGTGCTCAGGCCTAGAGTTCAAGCCCCATGACCAACAAAAAGAAAAAGAAAAAAAAAGAAACCTACATACTAGCATCCTAAATTTTTTTTTAGTATTATAAAATATAGGTTTTTAATGCCTCAGATTTCTGAAATAGTTTCCCAACATTTTCTCTAGGTTAACTATTATGGGCAAAGTACAACACTGTATTGGGCAAGCAGATTCTAAATGTTAGAGTATATTATTAGACTTTGCCAGAAAACCATACTGACATCCAAGTAGAAAGAATAAAGAAAAGGTTTTTTTGCCGGTAAAGAGACCAGCAAGACCCCTTCTCACAAGAGAGAAGTGAGAAGAGGTGCCAGCTATTGTCTGAGGTGACCTATATAATCTGCTAAGGCTAGGAGGGGCTAGAAGGGTCTAGGAGGTGGAGACCGGGCTTCATCATGGCGGACTAGGATTGATGGCTGCTGCCCAGGTAGTAGATAAGGGGTCCTGCAGCTACCTAGAGCTGAAGGTCACTCTAAGGGGCTCTTGTTGCCTTATATGGTGGTAGCTGCCCCAGAGGAGTTTCATCCCAAGGTAAAGGGGGGTTGGAGACTGATCATCTACTGCCTTTGCTACATGGGCCTAGTGTTGCCTAGGAAAGGAGCGTGCTTTATGGGAAGGGAGTGCTCTGGCTAACACCAAACAAACCAAAGTCTTTGTTAGCAAGAAGGTTTTGATGAGGCTTAGGGTGGGTTGGAGAACATAAAAAAGAAGACATGGGGTGGGAGGCATGGCAGAGCACCTACCAATGAGTGAAAACATCTCCCTGGTTCAAATCCTGGTCTAAAAAAAGCAAGGAAGGAAGGAAGGAAGCTAATATAAACTATTTCCTGTGCACAAGACTAGAGCTCGTATGAACAAAGGGTAAATTCAGAGAACAACCCCATTTGCTTTTCATGGGGGATTTTTTGTATAGGAAGGGGTTTCATGTAGGTGACGTTTATCAAAGCAAGCAAGCAAGGTTACAGAAGCAAAACAGCCTCGAGTCACAAGAACATAGGCAAAACATAATCTTGACTTGGTCAGCATGATCGATACTCTCAATCCAATTGACGCTATTGATACTTGATTACAAAATGTCAAAACATATCCTTGGATTACAGAAGTCAAAATACAACCTTAGGGTGGGGGTAGTCTATTTTACAGAAATGGTTTTTATTGTAAGCTCCTGACGAATACAGCAACTCAGTACAGATGGTGAGAAGCCTCAAGGTTATCAGTGGCTTCAGCAAAGTTTGTGGTAAACTGCAGAGCTGCCAGGCCTGGGAAGCTTGAGGGAGGGAGAGATGTTTTTTTGCTTTTTAGCAAGGGTGGAAAGGGGCTAAGTCTGACCAGCAGTCAACCTCAGCTGGTCAGCCTTAGCCTGGGGTTTTTCTTTACCAAGAGGTTTTGCCTTTTATCAAAAATGTTGTTCTGTTTTCTGACTTCACATTTTTGTTCCCATGGATATTCTTCTTCTCCAAGGGAAAAGGGGCTCAGGGGAGAGAAGGAGGGACTGAGGCCAGACAATAGAAGGAACTTTCTGCCAGTGAATGGTAACTCAGATACCTTGAATTTTTGGTGAGGATTATCCCAAAAGTTAGAGCCATGCATTTGGCTCTGGAATTGTTAGTGTTTTATTCATGAAAGGGACTCAATGTACAAATGTACTAGAAATGTTGGTGTGCTTAGAAGTATTAGTCCTTATAAAAAGGAGTGGAGACAGGTGCCCGTGGCTCATGCCTGTAATCCTAGCTACTCAGGAGGCTGAAATCTGAGGATCACGGTTCAAAGCCAGCCCAGGCAGAAAAGTCCGTGAGACAATTGATTTTTTTTGTCCGTTGTGGAGCTTGCACTCTGGGTCTGGCCACTGTCCTTCAGCTCTTCAGCCGGTCATCATAGCTACACAGGAAGCTGAGATCTGAGGGTCATGGTTCAAAGCCAGCCTGGGCAGGAGCATCTTTGAGACTCTTATGCCCAGATAACCCCCAAAAGCCAGAAGTGGAGCTGTGGCTCAAGTGGTAGAGTGCTAGCCTTAAGCACAAAAATGCTGGGGACAGCACTCGGGCCCTGAGTTCAAGCCTCAGTACAGGCACAAAAGATAAAAACGTTTTAAAAAGGGAATGAAGGCTACCAAGGATCCATCCTCCTCATTGTTTTTCTAGAGCAGGAAGCCTGTGGGTGCCTCTTCCTGAGAAGACTTTCCCTTCATGAAGATCCCCTCTCCGGATTTAGCTGTATGAATAAACATAAGCCATTTTCATCTGTTCTTCCATCTGGAGACAACCTAATTAGGTGGTGTAGAAAAAACTGCCTCCTGCCTCTCGAGCAAATGTGTGCAGCCTCACCTCAGGGCATACATAACACGACTGGCTCACCATAAAGCGCTCCTCCGAAGCGGTCATCCCATCTGCCCCGAGTCACCTGGGCAGTGGAGCCTGGCTTAGCCACATGGTAGTTAATTCCAAAGTCAAAACATAGGAAAGACTTGTCACATGGTCCCTAATGAATACCCCAGAAATGTGGCCGACCCCGTGAGTCCCCAGTTCTAGAGACGATGATAACAACAGGCAGATTGGCTGGAGCCATGGCCAGGTATCCTCACAAGGTATTTCCATGTAATCTCAGTGGAGCATCAGAGCTGCCCTTCTGAAGTTGACCATGCCAGAAAGTAAGAGTCCCTTTGTTCTTTGAAACTTATTGCTGATCTCTGTTACTTGGCCTCAGTCCAAGGCCTGATCACAAACATGGATTTTTTTGTTTTGTTTTGTTTAACCCTTCCAATTTCACATTGTCTACAGAGATTCAAGAAGGTGTTAGGAAGCCCAGCAACAATAAAGGAATGCCTTACTTGAACATTTTAAATCGCCACTCTAATAATTTCTAAATATTTAGGTATTTGCTTATTTAGGTGATTATTTAAATAAGATGAGTTTTATTTGGAATGGTGGGGATAGTGAGGCTTCATTGCTTCAATAAATACCCATGCTTCTTTTCCTTCTGAAACGCTGATTTTATTATGTGTGGAACAATCTACATAAACATACAAATGACTCTATAAGAACTTCAACCATTTGGCAATTGTCTCAGAGTCACAGAAAAAGACACTAATATGTATTTGATATGGGGAGGTGGGTGCTGTGTGTTTTATGTTGGGATGACAGCTTTTTATATGTCGTTCATACTATTGCTCCATTATTTCCTCATTATCAGAGTCTTTTTGCAAAACTGCAATGCCTGATAATTCTTTTATTTTTCTGGTCCTGGGGCTTGAACTTTGAGTCTGGGTGCTGTCCCTAAGATCCTTTTGCTCAGGGCTAGTGCTCTGCCACTTGAACCACAGCTCCACTTCCAGCCTTTTCTGTGATTAATTGAAAAGTCTCACAGACTTTCCTGCCTGGGCTGGCTTCAAACTGCAATCCTCAGAACTCAGCCTCCTGAGTAGCTAGGCATGGGCCATCGGCACCCACCATGAAATGCCTGATGATTCTTGTACATGTCCTAGAATCTTCAGTGGCCAAAACAAACTAGGAAGGGCCCGGCACTGGCCCTAGGACATTTGCCTCATTTGCTCTAGTAGTCCAGTCCTGAATGTGTCCAAAGGGATCTCATCCTTGTGAGAATACAAAGGCTCTTTTCACCCTGTATGTTAGGAAATACACTCATATATTAGGAAGTATACGCACATTATCAATAGGAACAAGTCCCCTATATTTATCAAATCCAGCCTTTCTCATTCCGGCAAGAGCCTTGCTATAATGTGAAACATCAACACACCCAAAGAACTCAGTTGCTCAAAGAAACCACACAATATAATGAGCTATATTGACCACCAATCTGAAAGCAACCTGGTTGCTCAGAGAGAGAGTCTTAAGCAAGTTCATGCAAATTACTGGTAGCAAAATACCTCTTTTTGAGTATGTCATACCCTAAACCAAGATTTCTACATTGTCCTTCCTTCTCACAAGAATACATCTGTTACTGTCTTCAGTGGGTCTAGTCCATTCCACTCAGGTGATCTGGAAAGAGTCATCCAAAACCTGGGATGTAAGTTTTAGGACAAATCTCTTCCTTCCTTCCCTCCTTCCTTCCCTCCTTCCTTCCCTCCTTTCTTCCCTCCTTCCTTCCTTCCTTCCTTCCTTCCTTCCTTCCTTCCTTCTTCCTTCCTTCTTTTCCTTCTTTCTCTCTTTCTCTTTTTCTTTCCTTCTATTTCTTTCTCTTCCTTTCTTTTTCTTCCTTCCTTCCTTTCCATACATTCTTTCTCTCTTTCCCTTTCTCTGTCTTCTTTTCATTTTGAAAAACTTTATGTATGGAATTTCAGACCAATTTCAATTTCTACCAAAAGTATAAATGTTATTCCTCTACCAATTAAGTTTTGCCTAAATTCACATAGATTATAAGCTCGTTTGCCTACCTGGTGGGTCAGAAATATTTGATAGAGTGAAACAAAATGACCATTGGTGCAGTGTGTGAAAGTGCTTTAGAAAGAGAGGCATGCCATATGAGTGTAATGTATTCGCTGCATGCATCATCACTGCCTAAGAATAGCTGTGACAAGTGGTGATATTTAATGCATTCATGGTACACAGGAACAAATCCTGGGTCTTTCTTAGAACTCAAAGGAAATAGGAAAGAAGATACACATCTGTGAGAACTTGAGCTAAATTAGCTCCAAATGAGGCTGTTTGTCTGAGGATGATTTTTTTTTCTTGAGCTCTCTTCTTTTTTTCTCTTCACCTCAATTTGCATCTCTTTTAAAAATATTTTGAGCTGACCCAAGCAATTTCTGTGAGCCTTCTCCATCCCCAGCTGTAAGGAATGCATGTGTCATCACTCAGTGCTGAAGCAAGTACAAGGCTCTTGGTGCAGACAGCTGAACACAGAGGCCACGGAAAGAGGCCAAGAGCAGAGACCCTTCTTTGTGATGGAGCTACAGAGGACACTTGCATCTGAAAATGGCTGCCCTTGTAAAACCTGGAGCCTCCCTACGTTAAGAGTAGTAACTAAAGCCCAGAACCAGTGGCTCATGCCTGTAATCCTAGATACTCAGGAGGCTGAGATCTGAGGATCGCAGTTCAAACAGCCCCTGCAGGAAAGTCCATGAGACTCTTATCTCCAATGAACTACCAAAAGAGAAGGAAGGAAGGGAGGAAGGAAGGGAGGGAGGGAGGAAGGGAGGGAGAGGGAGGATGGGAGGGAGGGAAGATAGGAGGAAGGCCGGAAGTGGAGCTTATCTCAAGTGGTAGAGCACTAGTCTTGAGCAAAAGCAGCTCAGGGACAGTACCAGGTTCTAAGTTCAAACTCCAGGACACACACACACACACACACACACACACACGAGTAGTAACTGAGAAAGAGGTTAATTTCTTCCAAATGCCTCTGCAATTTTCCTAAGTTCAAATCCAGGACACACACACACACACACACACACACACACACACACACACACGAGTAGTAACTGAGAAAGAGGTTAATTTCTTCCAAATGCCTCTGCAATTTTCCTAAGGTTACTATCCAGAAAAAAAGCTCATGACAGTGGTGTTGTTTATTTATGATATTTTCAGGATTAGTGCTTCTGTAGCATGTTTCATTCCTGTATCAAGGGACTGTTTCTGTCATATGAATGACATGCTCACCCATCTAACACCAGAGTGACTTCAGTTAGAGATAAAGTATGAATCACAATATATTATTAGTTATAAATTTCAGGAAGGGGAAATTTGTGAAGTATTCTTCTATAATTGAATAAAATTTGCAGTTGCTTCATTTCTTACAATTATTTATGATGTTGCTCAGTTCCACTCAATGTTAACAGTCATAGGTGCTTTTGTTTTTGTTTTTGTGCTGGTCCTACAGCTTGAACTCAGAGACTTGGTGCTGTCCTTTAGCTTTCTTGCTCAAGGCTGGCACTTTACCATTTGAGCCATAGCTCTACTTCTAACATATCCTAGTAGTAGATTGGAGATGCTGTAACTTTTCACAATTCCAATTATATGTGTGAGTGTATATCTGTCAATAGACCTGTATTGATCTTACTGACTGACGTCACTTCCTCTGGTGGTCTCCTCACTATGTATGGCTCCAGAATCTTATATCCTTGTGTTTGTCTGGTGCACTTCAGAAAGTTCCAGACAAGAATCTCCTATTTAGGTTATGTCAGGTAATTTCACATGTGTTTTCCTGAACAGATGTGCATGAGCATGCTTTTGTAAGATGCAGATTTTGAGTTCTATAACACAGTGAGTCACTTTGAAAAGGCTGTATCCTTTCCAGTTATCTAAAATAATTTAACTTATTTGGAGATGATCTCTTGAGTTTCTGTGTTTTCAGTTGGTTCCGTGCTTCTCTGATGAAGTATGGAGGCATGTCTGTCTCAGCAGAGGCCTTCAGTGCTTGCTATAACATTATGGCCATTATAGCTGGTCACTGCAGGGCCATTTTGATTGCTCAATGTTTTGAATATGACCATTGCTTGTACTTACGGCTTATGATTGACTCACAGAAGAACTTACATTGCAAACAGAGGCTTATCTTAAATGGCTGTTCTATTGGATTCTTCCAGTGACAGCCTTCATTTTCATCCTCAGACTTTTTCTATTTATGAATAAACTCTTATAATTACTAAAAACACCAAGCCCTACTTGATAGTGGGAAAAATAAGTAAAAATCAGTTTCAGAAAATATATATATATAGGGCTGGGAAGATGGCTCAGTGGTAGAGTGCTTGCCTTGCATTTCTGAGGCCCTGGGTTTGATTTCTCAGCACCACATAAACAAAAAAAGCCAGAAGTGGCGCTGTAGCTCAAATGGTAGAGCGCTAGACTTGAGCTGAAGAGCTGAGGGACAGCACCTCAGCCCTAAGTTCAAGCCCCAGGACTGGCAAAAAAGAAAGAAAGAAAGAAAGGAAAGAAAGAAAAGAAAGCAAGAAAGAAAAGAAAGCAAGAAAGAAAAGAAAGAAAGGAAAGAAAGAAAGAAAAGAAAGAAAAGATATATATATATATATATATATATATATATATAAATATTTAAAATCTGGGGCTGGGAAGGTGGCTCAGTGGTAGAGCGCTTGCCTTGCATGCATGAGGCTCTGGGTTCGATTCATCAGCACCACATAAACAAAAAGAAAAAAGCAGGAAGTAGCGCTGTGGCTCAAATGGTAGAGTGCTAGCCTTGAGCTGAAGAGCTGAGGGACAGCACCCAGGCCCAGAGTTCAGGCCCCATGACCAGACCCCCCAAAAAATAAAATAAATAAATACTTAAAATCTAATAAATATGCCAATTTAGAGACAAATAATTTTGTAGCAAATGTTCTGTTTTGTTTACATTACTCTAACCAAAGCCCTGGGCCAGATAAGCACTTAGACATTTTGATAAAACTCTCGGACACTCATCTGCCCTCTCCTCTCATTGCTGTAAGACTTTTATCATCCATTTATTCTGTCTAGAAATTTAGGCTGCAGAATCTGTAACTGCTCTTAGTACAAATTCCCATGTTGTAAGTATCTTTTAAGAGAAGCTTACAAAATTTATTTATTAAATATATGTATAAGGGAGGAAGTAACAAGTTAGACAAGAAATGTACTCACTACCTTACTTATGTAACTGTCATCCTTCTGTACATCATGTTGACAATAAAATTAAAATAAAATAAAAAGAATTCCAAGGCCTAATATGACACCAGACCAACTCAAATATATATATATATATATATATATATGTGTGTGTGTGTGTGTGTATATATATATATATATATATGAAAGGATGACATCGATCAAGATGTACTGTACTCACATTCTGACTTGTTGAACTGAAACCCTTTTGTATATTATATATAATACCAAGCATTGTCTGTTATTTTATAGCTTCTGTAAATATTTCATTGGAGCTGTTAGAAGGTAAAATCACTTTAGTAAAGATTATCAGCACTTCTTTCTATTTTTTTTCCTGTTGTAGCATACAAATATCTAACCTTTTTGCAAAATAAGGAATTTTTACAATTTTCCACTTAAAGTGACTGTTTGGGGTTTTTTTGTTTTTTGTTTTATTTTGGTTGGTCATGGGGCTTGAACTCTAAGCCTGGGCACTGTCCCTGCATTCTTCAGCTTAAGGCAAGCACTCTACCACTTAAGCCACAGCACCACTTCCGGTTTTCTGGTGGTTTATTGGAGATAAGCGTCTCACGGACTTTTCTGCCTGGGCTGGCTTTGAACCATGATCCTCAGATATCAGCCTCCCCAGTAGCTAGGATTACAGGTGTAACTCGGCAACTGTATAGTTTTGATGTTTGAATTTGAGACAGGGATGTTTCTATTCTGACAAGGTAGGGTGTGAAGTCCTGGATTCAAGTGACTTCTCTTGCATAACTAGCTAGGATTATAGGCATGTGCCACCATACCCTGGCTACTGTTTGTCTGTGTTAGTTGGTGTTTTTGTTGTTTCTTTTTTTCACTGCAGGTATTCTTGGCGTCACCAATTGAGAGAATTTAAAAGTGAATATAGAGTTGTCGCATTGGATTTGAGAGGCTATGGAGAAACAGATGCTCCCATTCATCGAGAGAATTATAAACTGGACTGCCTAATTACAGATATAAAGGATATTTTAGATTCCTTGGGTAGGTTAGTTTTTTTATGTATTAATTCTTTTTAAGGAACATTTGGCAAGTTGAGAATTGCCTTCTCTGCTTGGAAGGATGCGTTTTCCATCGCTGCTGGGTGCCATCAGGAATCTGTCAGCTTAGTTTTAGCTATTTATATAGAAAAGTTACATGAACACCATCTTGAGGGCCTAGCTAAGGGTGACTTTCAAATTTTAATTTTTTTAAATAGACCTTTCTAACCAAACACCAGTAGCTCACGCCTATAAATCCTAGCAACTCAGGATGCTAAGATATGAGGATCAAGGTTCAAAGCTAGCCCCAGGCAGACAATATTCAAGACTCTTTATTAACCAGCAAAAAGCTGGCACTAGAGGCAGGGCTCAAGTAATAAAGCACCAACTATGAGCAAAAATGTTGAGCAAGAATGCAAGATCTTGAGTTCAAGCCCCACTACAGGCACAGGCAGGCACATACACACACACACACACACACACACACACACACACATCTTGAGTTCAAGCCCCACTACAGGCACAGGCAGGCACACACACACACACACACACACACCAGTCTTTCTCTTTCTTTAGAGAATTAAGAAGAGAAGGCTCCAGTCTGGGGAGGGGGTGGAATACGCCTAATGTCTTCTGTTTTTTTGTGTTTGTTTTTTTTTTTTTTTGGTCAGTCATGGGCTTGAACTCTGAGCCTAGGCCCTGTTCTTCAATTCTTCAGTTCAAGGCGAGTGCTCTACCACTTGAGCCACAGCGCCACTTCTGGTTTTCTGGTAGCTTATTGGGGATAAGAGTTTCATGGCTTTTCCTGCCTGGGCTGGCTTTGAACTGCAATCCTCAGATCTCAGCCTCCTGAGTAGCTAGGATTACAGGTTTGAGCCACTGGAGCCTGGCTCTGTTTATTATTTTCAGAACTAATTGTTGAATATTCATTGTTCCCTTGACGTATTCATTTTAACATGTCATAAAGAGTCCCTGCATTGTCTCTGTAGTATTGATCAGCTATAATTATTGTGTCAGATATTCCCCAAGGTCAGTGTCACACACCCATGGTCATATATTCCCGTGTTCGTGCATGTTCATAGCCATCAAGAGATAGTAGCAGAGCACCTGGCCAAGTCTCACACCAAAGATGCAATAAAGCATACTTCTACCAGAATATCCTTGAACTCATAATTTACAGCCTGTTTCTCACAAGTGCTGGGATTACAGGTGTGTACCAACATGTCTGGTCTAAAATAATCTAATCTTCTACACTCCCTTTGACTAATGTCCTCCTGCTAACATCAGTATGTTAAGGAAACAATATAGTGAGAAACACCATGAAATCAAAGACCTTTTCCATATTGATCTAACAAGAACATATATATTTCTATAATAATCTAATGCCCATAGCCAAAATTTGAGAGAAGCAAAAATGAATGGGATCTAAGGTGTCAACCTGCAGTGTTGTTAATGAGTCTGATCACTCAGATGCTACTTTTATACAGTTGGCTTCATTCAGATTTTGTGATAATTCTATCTGACCAGGCCTAATTTACCATCTCAAAAGATTTTGGGGTGTATGTGTGTGTGTTGATGGTAAGAAATTCTGAAAAGAAATAATGTAATTGTAACTATTACAGAAATAAATGACAAATTCCATCTACACAAGGAAAATCTTGTATAAATCTCTAGTAATCCATATTTTAATCCTCATGTAAATTATCATGATGATTACATGAAATGAATCTTACATAGTTATGATAATGTTCCTTAATAATAGGATTCATTCTGGGAAATACCTCGGTCAGCAGTTTGGTCCTTGTGCAAATATCAATGTATACATACATCAACCTAGATAGTATAAGCCATTTACTCAGTATGGCCTATTGATGCCATACTAGAGACTTCGTGAACACAGCAGCATGAGGTTACTGCAGGCATTCCCTCAGCAGCCTGGCTTACAGCAAATGGTTTTAATTAGAGCCACTCTCTAAAATAATAATAACAGGATAATACACTAAGCATATAAACTAGTTACTAAGTCATTTATTATTCTGTACTGCATACAATGATGTCATACTTTCAGTCAACTGAGCAATAAGTTTTGTTTACATCAGCATCACCACAAACACCCAGGAATGGACTGCACGGTATTTTTTAGGACAGCTATGTTACTTGCTGATAGGAATTCTTCAGCACCATTTTGATTTTATGGGACCAACATTATATAATCCAGCATCAATGGAAATGTCTTTCTGTATCAGTGACTGTATGAACTGAGGCTGTAACTAAGACTTTCTGCTAGTTTAATTTTGATTTCATATTTCCCAATGAATGACTGCATTTATGACATTAGATTTATACAATTTGGGAGAAAATAGTTACTTCTTGGAAATAAAGATTTATAAAATGAATCTAAGGGTTGGGAATATGGCATAGTGGTAGAGTGCTTGCCTAGCATGTATGAAGCCCTGGGTTCCATTTCTCAGTACCACATACACAGAAAAAACAGAAGTGGCACTGTGGCTCAAGTGGTAGAGTGCCAGCTTGTGCAAAAGAAGCTCAGGGACAGTGCCCAGGCCCTGAGTTCAGGCCCCAGGACTGGCAAAAAAAAAAATCTAATTGAGACATTTATAACTTGCTATACCTAGTGATTTCTCAGTATTCAAAAGTGATTCCACATAATTTTATTTATGACCTAACTTAACTACACTTGGTCTTTACCATGGTTTCCAAATTCTGGAAGTGCTTAGATGGCAATTTAAGATTAAACAAATTGGTAGACTTCCTGGCAAAGAAATTCTGAATCTCTAAGTACAACATGGAACCTGGGCATCTCAATTTTATAAAAAGCTATCTAGCTGGGTGCTGGTGGCTCACATCTGTAATCTTAGCTACTCTAGAGGCTGAGATTTGAGGATCATGGTTCAAAGCCAGCCTGGGCAGGAAAGTCCATGAAACTCTAATCTCCAATAAACCACTAGAAAGCCGGAAGTGGTGCTGTGGTTCAAGTGGTAGAGCACTCGCCTTGAGCTGAAGAGCACAGAGACAGTGCCTAGGCCCAGACCACCAAAAAAAAAAAAGAGGTTAACGATGTTAGGACACATATAACTAGTTTGAGACATCTCAGTTCAGAGGAAATATTAAAACTTTTTTTCCAACTAATGCTTTTAACCATGAGATATCTAATCCCCTTTTTCTAGTCCTTGATGACATTACAAGCAGATGCCATAGCTTGATTTTCTAATTTTAAATTCAGTAGAGTGCTGCTTTAATCCCTATCTCATATCTGATTAAAATCTTGCCTCCCCATCACTGACTAGATTTATAGCTGGTGAGATCTGGAATAAGGGGCATGGCACATGGTATGATCTCCTGCTCTTCCATTTTCTGTGTCTAACTCCTATGTAAAAGGGTTACCTTATATAATTAAACAGAAAAGATGGTAGTAGGGAGTTGTCCTTGACTTTGCTCTAACTCAGATGCTGGTGTCTCTAGCTAACATGATCATAATTATTTTTTTTTTGGGGGGGGGTCTGGTTGTGGGGCCTGAACTCTGGGCCTGGGCGCTGTCCCTCAGCTCTTCAGCTCAAGGCTAGCGCTCTACCACTTGAACCACAGCGCCACTTCCACCTTTTTGCTTTTTGCTTATGTGGTGCTGAGGAATTGAACCCAGGGCCTCATGCATGCAAGGAAAGTGCTAAGTCAGCTATCTAGCTGACTTAGACGTACAGACAAGTTTTGGAACCACTAAACTTAACATTTTTATTTCCATTTTGATTTTTATTGTATATGTCAGTGCTCAAGCTTGAAAGCAGGGCCTGGTGACTATCCCTGACCATTTTTAGTTCAAGGCTAGTACTACTTGATCCATACCACTACTTCTGACTGTTTGGATGGTTAGTTGGAAATAAAAGTCTCACAGACTTTCCTGCCTGGGCTGGCTTCAAACTCTAGTCCTTCGATCTCAGCCTCCTGAGTAACTAGGATTATAGGCATTAGCCACTGGTGCTCATCTCTCAATATATTTCTAAAAGTATATCATTTATAGAGTAAATAGGGCAGAAAGGTGGGGAAGAAGGTTCTAGAAGAAAACGATTTTATGTGAGAAAGTGATGCACCTACTTATCTCTTTTCAGTTACATGAACATTTTTCCCCTTCCTTACAGGATATAGCAAATGTGTTCTGATTGGCCATGACTGGGGGGGTATGATTGCTTGGCTAATCGCCATCTGTTATCCAGAAATGGTGATGAAACTGATTGCTATTAACTTCCCTCATCCGAATGTCTTCACAGGTGGGTCTGAATTTTCATTAAAACGTGTCTGCTGATGGGACAACTCACTATTGTCACTAACGTTTTGGATTAAAAATAGCAAAAATTTGGTTAAGATCCTCTTTTCAAAAGTTAACTGACTGGGCTAGGAAGGTAGCTCAGTGGTAGAGTGCTTGCCTTACATGCATGAGGCCCTGGGTTCGATTCCTCAGCACCACATAAGCAGAAAGTAAAAAAAGCTGGAAGTGGTGCTATGGCTCAAGTGGTAGAGTGCTAGCCTTGAGCAGAAGAGCTGAGGGACAGCGCCCAGGCCCAGAGTTCAGGCCCCACGACCGGACCCCCACCCAAAAAGTTAACTGACTAAGCTGGGTACCCGCAGTTCACCCCTATAATCCTGGCTACTCAAGAGGCTATGATCTAGAGGATCACTATTGAAGACTAGCATGGGAAAAAAAAAGTCCATGAGCCTTGCTCTCCAGAATACCAGGAAAGAGGCAGGGCCTAGAATATGGCTCAGGTTGGTTCAACACTGGACAAATCTTGGTACAGTCAAAATAAATAAATCATAGTAGCATGTGGCAATGTCAAATACCTTGGTTTGGCAACCTTGGGCTTGCTAGGCAGATGTGCAACCACTTAAGTTAGACTCTTTTTGCTTTATTTACTTTCAAGATAAAGTCTTGCTTTCTGGCTTAGGCTGTGATCTTTCCCCATGCAGCTGGGGATTACACACATGAGCCACTGCTCCCTGCTATTGCTTGAAACATAGTCTCACAGACCTTTTTTTGTCCAGGCTGGCCTCAAACCATAGTCCTCTCATCTCTACCCTCAAATTAGCTAGTATTACAGGCTTGAGCCACTGTGGTCATCAATTCGTTTTCCGGTGTTGTGACTCAAGCAAGCCTGTAATCCTAGCTACTTGGGAGGCAGAGATCAGGGGATTACAGTTGGAGGCCAGCATGGCATAAAGTTTTTGAGATACACCATCTGACTTAATGGATAGACATGGTAGAACATGCCTGTTGGCTCAGCTACAAGAGAGGCACAATGGCACTATAGTGGCACGTGCTTGTCATTCCCAGAAACACAAAAAAAAATCACAAATAAGAGGACTGCAGTCCAGGCCAAGCCTTCAAAAATGACCAAAGCACAAAGAAGCTGGAGGTATGACTCAAGTGGTAGAGCACCTTCCTGGCATATACAGGTCCCCCTCCCCCAATTTAACACTTATTGCCCAAAACTTTTAAAAATATGTGCAACTAATTTACTTATTAAACCAAACATTTTCAGGAGTCTCAAAGTCCTTAAGACTATATTGTATTTGGGTCTGCAACCATACTGCTTGATGTGTACTGTATATTTCATCACATACATGGAGTGTTAAAAGATGAATGCTCAAAGGTTGGGAATGAAGGAAAATGACTCCTCTTTGCCTTTACACATGAGTAAGTGACCCTGGCATCTCATTGATGAGCTAGTTCATTTAGGACAGCAGGGCTAGCCGCATCGTTCCCTGTACTGCCTTGATTTGAGGACAGCCAGCCATTGGTTGTGGACCATCATTGCCATTTTCAACCCAGTGAACAAGACAAATAATGTCTTCATTCTGAAATGGCTCTGAACATCTGTGTCCCTTCAAAGGAACTCTACTTAGAGAACCTCTGCCTTAAAGGGAACTCAGAATCTTAATAGTGAGCAATGACCTGTGAACAATGAGTTGGCACTGTCATAATAACGATAATGTCCTGTTTACCCTCGTTAGGTTTTGTCTCCTTTTGTCTTTGTTACAGTTATATTATTTTCAGGTAGTTGCACAAAGGAGTTGTTCAGCAGAGCAGTTTACAAATACAGTGCAGCTTGATGCACCTCTCTCCCCCTTTTTAGCATTGTTACCCATCCCTCCCCTTCCCACCCCTTCTCTCTCTCTTCGCAATTTTGCAGGATATACATTGGAGTCAGGTTTAAGCACTGCTGAGATCTACAACACCCTTTTAGGAAACAAAAATTCAGAGAAACATATTTCTATTTCTTCTTCAAAATTAGTGCCTGGGGAAGACAGGGGCTTCAGCGACTACATAAAGTGCACACTGCAGGTGTATCTCAAGTTCACCTGAGGCACAGCTTCGCCTGTGCAGACTCTCGAGGCCCAGTAAAATAGCTGCTTAGTGTGCAAGCGCCCTGAGATGAGATTCACTTTTCTCCACTGAACTAGGCACCAAAGCCATATGTGCTGGATGCAGTGAACGCCTTCTCGGCCAGCGAGGAAGAACGACCACCACACCAGGAGTCTTCTCAGATCACACTTTATTGGAGAGCTTTTGAGTTGATAGGAGAGCTTGAGCGAGAGACCCCGTACACGAAAATGTGGCCGCTTATATAGGGAATAGGAACACGGGTCGTTCTATCATTGGTCGTCTGCCTTTCACCGTCACCAGGTGCCACGGGATTGGCTAAGGGCTCTAAATGGCTCGCACATGCACAAAGCCGGGGACCCACAGTCCCGCCAAGCACTGCCTAATATGGAGTTGTTTACCTCAAAGCTGCAAGGAAGTGGGCGCCATCTTGTAATGGCGTTTGCCCTGGCTCCCTGCAGCTGGAGTGGGTTTTTTTGGTAGCAGTAATGTGTAGGTAAACAAACTGATGATTTCAGCAAGAATATTCTGGAACTACATTCTTAATTGCATCAGATCAATAAGATGTTTCCAGTAGCATGCCTGCATTTTTTCCTATAGTTAAATCTCTTAATATAGGAGTTATTCAATGACCACTTCACAAAAGTCTATGAAAACAGTGCTCAACTCACCTAAAAATTATGTCTAAAAACTCTAAACTGTGAGTTGCACACCAGTGGCTCACACCTATAACCCTAGCTATTCAGAAGGCTGAGATCTGAAGATCACAGTTCAAAGCCAACCACGGGTATGAAAGACCTGAGACTCTTACCTCCAATTAACCACTAAACAGCTGAAAGTAGCATTGTGGCTCAAGTGGTAGAGTGCTAACCTTTAGCAAAAACAAACAAACAAAAAACCCTCAGGAATAGAGCCCTGGCCTTAACTTCAAGCCCTAGGACTGGCAAGAAGAAACAAAAACAAACTCCAAAAAACCCAAAATTCCAACGATGAATATCATTACAAAGTTAAAAGGAAAAGAACATAGAGATTATTCTAAAGAAAAATATAAAGAATCTTACTTGTGGATCCTCTTTTAGGATCTGGGTGAGT
Source organism: Dipodomys ordii (assembly GCF_000151885.1). Taxonomy (NCBI): domain Eukaryota; kingdom Metazoa; phylum Chordata; class Mammalia; order Rodentia; family Heteromyidae; genus Dipodomys; species Dipodomys ordii. The sequence goes on from NW_012267255.1 coordinate 11,137,514, forward strand.
GTCCTTAGAGGTCTTTCAATATGAAAGTAACATACCTTTTGAATGAAGTCTAATCTGGAATTTTAATTTCAGAATACATTTTACGACACCCTGTCCAGCTGTTCAAATCCAGCTTTTACTACTTCTTCCAAATACCCCGGCTTCCAGAATTTATGTTCTCAATAAATGATTTCCAGGTAAGTCAAACAACTAACATATTATTAATCATGCTTTAATTTTCAATTAAAGCCCATTTTTTAGGATGAAAACATGGAATCAAAAAGTTAAAATTTAATAAATAGGTTTAAGGACATGCTTGTTTTTTTGTATTGTTTTACCGTCTCTGTTCATGTAATGAACAGAGCCTGTGAGAGCCTGTACTCCTGCAGGCTGAGCTTTTGGTAAAGAAGGGTCTCATAGAGAGATGAGGGTCGAGAATACCAGGTGAGAAGCCCTACGGAACAAATAAAACCCTTTTAAATGCAGTACTAGGTAGCTTTTGGTGTGTAAGTATCCTGGATGCTTTTTGAATTCTTGTCACAACACAATGGTGTTAGATATTGAAACAATCAAGCTCATTGGGAAAAAAAAACATCATTTTACTAGAAATAATTCTGGGTATATCTCTCTGACAGATGAGTGCTTTTTAAATTTTAATCATTTATTTTGGTTTCGGAGAAATGAAGCCAGCACCTCACATATGCTAAGCATCTCTCTGAGCCACACTCAGTCAAGAAAGGATTTTTTTTTCCCCAGCAAGGAGAAATTTCTTTCTATGCAGAAATCTGGTAAGCAAGCCCACAGTGTAGGCAGTTGGCTTCGGTATTTATCGCTAATGTAGCAAGCCCTGCTCCTCTGCTCAAATTGGTTAAGCCTCAGGTTCACAATCTGCTCATGATTGGCTAGTTTGAATGAGGTGAAATGTATTATTATAAGGTGATTTTGAAATAAGATGAACAGTATATAAGTAATCTCAAAATATACCCACACTCTCTTCTGTTCCTTTTTATATATGTTTTATTGTTATTGTAGAGGTTATATACAGGGGGGTTACAGTTACATGAGTCAGGTAATGAGTACATACTTCTTCCCCATCACTCGCTCTCCCCGTTTTTCCCTACCATCCCCACAAACAAGATGTACACTTCATTTTCCACATAGTGTCTAATGAGTATCTGTTGTATTTGTTCACCCTTTCTTCCACCTTTTCTGTTCCACTCCTTACCCTCCTTAGACAAACAAGAAAAAAGGAAATGAAAACAAAAACAGCAACTAAAAAAAATCTCGTTTCCTTTTCTTAGAGTTTATCTCATAAAATACTATTTATATGATCATATGCACATAGCTGTAGAGCCTTTGTGATCTACTTCTTTCACCTCACTGTGTGAAAGACCTGTTTATCATATCCTAGTGTATTTTTTTAAATCGTATTACCACAAATAAGGGAATCTGTGCAACTTATGTTTCTTTGGATCTGGCTTACTTTGCTTAATGTAATTTTTTCCAACTCTTTCCATTTCTGGTAAAGTATCATTCTTTCTATTGGATGAGAAGAATTCCATTGTGTCTATACACATTTTCTTGATACATTCATCCACTGAGGGGCATCTGGGTTGGTTCTCTATCTCGGCTATTTCTTGAACAGTCTGAGGTATGTCTTAATTCTACCTTGAAAAGAAACCAGTTTAAGACAAAACCTTACATTTCAAAAATTTTTTGTAAAGAAGGGATTTTTTTTTCACCTGATCCCAGTGACACTTTAAAAACCTCACAAAACCAATGGCAATTCCTTACTGTCATTTAGCACCTATTCAGATTCCCTTAATGCTTTTGTCTTGTTACATTTTATTTTAATCAAAAACAAAACAAGGCCCATACATTGTACATTGTTATTACAGCCTTTTTAAGTTTAATTTCATGTACTTGTCTATCTGTATATTTACAGACAGAACTTTATTCCCAGATTGGCCTTGAACTTCTGGTCTCTAATCCTTCTGTCACAGCCTCCCAGTGTAGCAGACAATATATAAGCACAGGCCACCACCCTGAGCTGTTAGGCTTTTAAACTTTATTAAAGTTTCCTTTTTTCTTTCGATTATTTGTCCTAAGGGAGGGCCCCACACTTTGGATGGGATTAGGTGCCTCAAGGTGGAGTTTCACCTGTTCTTCTAACCTTCATTTTCCTACTTCATTTATGCTGCTTATCTAGGAACATTTCTTGATACCGAAGACATCACCAGCACTGAAGTATGGGCTCCTGGGTCATCCCCCTGTCCAAACAAACATCCCTGACAACTTTTCAACAAATGGATGTTACTATACAGGAATCATGATAGCTTAGGCCTACTATTTTATAGCAATGTGAAAAATGGTGATTTCCTAGTTCTATTTTTATATTATTTTTCACTACTGGGGATTCACTCAAGGCCCCTCACTTATCACTTGAACCATACCCAAACTCCTTCTGCATTTTTAGTTTGTTTTCCAGATAGAACCTCATGCTAACTTGGCCCGGGGTTGCCTATTTCTGCCTCATGAGTAGCTAGGATTTCAGGTATTTGTCATTGTGCTCAGCTTCATTTTTTTCTTTTAAAAAGAACAATATTTTCCCATATGTTTTAGTTGGTTAATAAATTAGATAAATGTTTTCCCCCCTTTTACTAACTAGTTTTCAGCATAAAGAGTGTATTTTTGATATATGCCAATCAATTACAATTTTTTTTTTTTTGGTCGGTCATGGGTCCTTGAACTCTGGGCCTGGGTGCTGTCCCTGAGCTCTTCAGCTCAAGGCAAGCACTCTACCACTTGAGCCACAGAGCCACTTCCGGCTTTTTGGTGGTTAATTGGAGATGAGTCTCATAGACTTTCCTGCCAGGGGTGGCTTTGAGCCAAGATCCTCATATTTCAGCCTCCTGAGTAGGTAGGCTTACAGGCATGAGCCACTGGCACCCGGGTCATTATTCTTATTGGTGCTCAGATTTTTCCAGATTAGAGAAGTGGAATCCCTATAAATTGGCTACCATTTCCTGTTATATAGTCCCTTAAATCAGTGACAGTGCTTCTTTCAGAGGAATTTGTATAAATGTCACTTGGTACCTGACACTTTCACTCCCCTCCAGCTCTGTTATTCATGAGTTATTTTTAGGGTGGGGGCTTGCTTCCCACCTGGGCCCACACCTGGAACATGTTGCACTGACTGTAGGCTTCTTCTTCTTGTTGGGATCATGGGTATGTGCCACTGCATCCAGTTTCTCTCTGTGGCTGGGCTGACCATACATCATGATCCTCCTAAACTCAACCTCCTGTGTTGTTGGGATGACAGATGTGTGCGACTACAGCCCAGCTTGGTTTTCTTTTTCTACTTAACCATATGTCTTGGAGATCACTCCAGAAAAGCATCTTTATTCTCAGGGTAGTAGGATCTCAGAACATTGCTGTTGCATGTACTGCTATATTTCATTTTATTTGACCCATCCCCCACTGATTGGTATGTGCTTCTAGTCATTGTGTGTGTGTGTGTGTGTACCAGTACCAGGACTTGAACTCAGGGCCTCCACCTCTCATTCAGCTTGCTTGCTAGCTTGATGCTCTACTATTTGAGCCATGCCTCCTGCCTAGCTTTTTGCTGGTTAATTACAGATGAAGCCTGATGGACCACAGGCCAGCACAGTCTGGCTTCAACTGTGGTCCTCTAAATCTCAGCCACCTCAGTAGAAAGGAATAAAGGTGTGATTCACCAGTGCCTGGCTCTTCAAGTCATTTCTATTACAATTAATCACCTATGCGATGTCATGTCACATTTTTGCAAGTGTGGTTTTGGAGTGAGGGATTTCTATTGTAAACCTAGGTCCTAGTTATTCTGCTGTTTATTTACACGTACAGAAGTGATGCATAGAACAGTGCTGTTCAAAGTTGGGGGGTGGGGCGGGGTATGAAATCAATGTCGTAGCTTGCAATTAGAATTTATAAAGAACTAAGCATAACAGAATTGACTTGAAAATATCAGTGTACATTATAAGAATAAGAGCTGTTTCTTTACCTATTTGTTGTTTATATTTAGGCTGTGGAAGGCATTGGTTACTCTGGGAATGCTGGTAAATCATAGTTGGGATATGAAGGAAGTTTTTTTTTTTTTTTTTGGTAGCACTTGTGCTGGACCTTGTAGTATACGAATAGACACTAAGAAGACAGGATGCTTTGTCATAAGGTGGCATTTTCAAAGGCATTTGAAGAAATGCATAGGATGCATCATGAACAATGAGGTTTCTCACCCCGCTGGCTGGGAAACCCACCATTCACTGTACGACAAACACCCCCCCCCCGCTTTTAGAGTCAGTGATTGAGTTTATTTTACAACTGAGAGGCTTTCTTTATTCTCTGTTCACTTATATTAGGCTTTGAAACATCTGTTTACCAGTCAAAGCACAGGCATTGGACACCGAGGCTGTCGATTAACAACAGAAGATCTTGAAGCTTATGTTTATGTCTTTTCTCAGCCTGGAGCACTAAGTGGTCCAATTAATCATTATCGAAGTATTTTCAGGTCAGTATAACTTCATTTTGGTCAAGTAAAATATTTCTATTTGGGAAGCAGAGCATGGTTCAAGTGGTAAAGTGCCAGCTTTGAGCACAAAAGCTAAGGAACGGCATCCAGGCCCTGAGTTCAAGCCCCAGTACTGACACACATAAAGTTAATTATAAAAAACTTTTAAAAGAAAATGCACACAATTTTCAGCACATAAATTATTTCTAAAGACTGATTACATAGTGGACTACAAAGTAACTCTTAGCCAATACCAAAGAATTATTATCCTATGGATTAATATTCTTTGAACACAATACAGAAATTAACAATAATGTTGGAGAGAACTTTGTATTTTCAGAAATTTGTAAAACACTACTGTGTCTAGAAGAAAAACAAAACTGCCTGCTTTTCCTCTTCTGTCACAATGCAATTAAGACTGAAGATTTCTCTGACTCCAAGTGTGGGAATTTCTCCCCATTAATAAACAAACAGGCCAGCCTTCTGTGGCTGATGCCTATAATCCTAGCCACCCAGGAGGCTAAGATCTGAGGTTCATGGTTCAAAGCCAAGTTAGGCAAACAAGACTGCTAGAATCTTATCTCCAATTAACCAACAAAAATACTGGAGGTATGGCTCAGGAAGTAGAGTGATAACCTTGGGCATAAAAGCATAGGGACAGTCCCTGAGTTTGAGCCCCAGAACCACCTTCCCCCTACACACAAACACATATACACACCTTTAAACTTCTTTAGTTGTGCAGATTGATTGCCTAATGCAGTTTTTTTCAAGTATTTTTTCATTAGCACCTCCTTTGTAGACTTTAGTTTTCCCTCATCACCCTCAACCCACAAAATGTTCATGTATGTTTATATACTATATGTATATGCACATTTTATATTAAGCAAACAAAGTAAAAGTTATCACCCCTTTTGTGAATGCATGGCCTGATGGAAAATTCATTTTTATAATGAATCCCAAGCTTGTGTATTTTATTTTTCTAGCTGCCTGCCTCTCAAGCATCACATGGTGAACACTCCAACACTACTATTATGGGGAGAGAAAGATGCATTTATGGAGGTAGAGATGGCTGAGGTCACCAAGATTTATGTGAAGAACTATTTCAGACTGACCATTTTGACAGAAGCTAGTCACTGGCTTCAGCAAGACCAACCTGACATTGTAAACAAATTGATATGGACATTTCTAAAAGAAGAAACGAAAAAAAAAGAGTGACTTTTCTTTATCTTCTGGGGGGAAGAGGACTGTATTGAAATTTTGTTGTTGCTGTTTGTTTTTCTTGTGCCAGTATTGAGGTTTGAACTCAGGGCCTTGCACTCTTACTTGGCTTTTTTCACTCAAGGCTGGTGCTCTACCACTTGAGCCACACCTCCACTTTCAGCGTTGTGCTGGTTAATTGGAGGTAAGAGTCTTTTGGGTTTTTCTGCCTGGGCTGGCTTCAAACCATGACCCTCAAATCTCAGCCTTTTGAGTAGTTAGGACTACAGGACTGAGCCACCAATGCCCAGCGTGAAATATCGTTTTTAAATTTTCATGGACTTCTTTACATTTTATTAGGAAAAAAAGTTTTAATATGCTTTATGATAAATAAATATCCTGAAGAATGGTATCAGAATATCTGAGAATGTGTGAATATGTAATATAATTATTTTCAATTTGCTGTATTTTGCACAGAACAAGGTCTGCCTTAAAACTGCTACAACTTGTACACAAAGGAAATCAGGGAAAGTAGCTCCCTTTTGGTTTCTTGCTTTCTTTGCCCTGTAAACATGTTGTGCCTTTCATAAATGTATGTTAAAGCTTAGCTGTTGCATATTATAATAGGCAAATCTGCAATGAAACAAACTTAGTTTTATTGTTAAAAGGTTCTTTTTTACTGTTTTTTTTACCCATTAAATTATATTATCAAATCTGTTGGATTTACAAAATATGTATTAGTTTGAAAGTAAACATAACTTGCTGAATATACATCTCTAAAATGGACTCTACATACTATGAGAAGATAAACTGTTTTATGAAGGCAAGAAATGTGAAGATTCTCTTATATATAAATGTACACATACACACATATGTGTATATGTGTGTGTGTGTGTGTGTGTGCGCACACATAGATTTGTTCAGCATTGCAAAGCAAGGACAGATATTTACTAAATAACTGGTCTTAATTCTCCAGATTAATAACTGTGATTTAGGAAAAGGGTCCCAAATTTCTTTT
>NW_012267255.1:11145190-11156165 GCF_000151885.1 Dipodomys ordii
TGTCCCTCAGCTCTTCAGCTTAAGGTTAGTGCTCTACCACTTGAGCCACTGCACCACTTCCAGTTTTCTGAGTGGTTTATTAGAGATAAATGTTTCACAGACTTTCCCGCCTGGGCTGGCTTTGAACTTCGATCCTCAAATCTCAGCCTCCTGAGTAGCTAGGATTACAGGCATGAGCCACTGACTCCCGTCATATGATTTTTTTTTCTTCCCAATGGAAGCCCTTCTGTGGTTTCCCTTTGGCATATTCAGATTTCCACCATCGCTATGCTCACACTTTGGGGCCATAGTACAGTTGGAACACCAACAGTGCACTGCCAGGGCCGTGTATCTGTGGATCCCATCACTGGGATGGCTACAAAGTGAGCTATTAGTAAGGGAGTCACTGGTGGGTTGAGGAGTATTCAGCCCTGATATGCTACACAAAGGGGAGGAGCTGAAACAGTGCCTGACTTCTTCACACAACTCAAACAGGCACACAAATCAAAGCTTATGATTTGTGAAATCAAAACTATGATTGAGTACAGGTACCTGAAACCACAGATAAAGCCTATTGTTAATGTTATAGCAGAAGAGTGTTTTTTGTTTGGTCTCGGGGCTTGAACTCTGGGCCTGGGCGCTGTCCCTCAGCTCTTCAGCTCAAGGCAAGCATTCTATCACTTGAGCCACAGGGCCACTTGCGGTTTTCTAGTGGTTTATTGGAGATAGGAGTCTCACGGTCTTTCCTGCCCGGGCTGGTTTTGAACCACGATCCTCAGATCTCAGCTTCCTGAGTAGATAGGATTACAGGTGTGAGCCTCTGGTACCCGGTTATAACAGAAGAGTTTACCTGAACTTCTGCTCTGTTCTGTTGAAGAGATGTAAGAGAAAGATGGACGTGGTAACATGGAACTTTTCCTTAAGAGATCTACTTAGCTTAAAGAGTAGAAATGAGCCAGGTGCTGGTGGCTCATGCCTATAATCCTAGTTCCTCAACAGCCTGAGATCTGAGGATCACAGTTTGAAGTCTTCCTGGACAGAAAAGTCCATGAGACTCTTATCCCTAATAAACTACTCAGAGAAAAGCCAGAAGTGGTACTGTGGTTCAAGTGGTAGAGCACTATCCTTGAGCGAAAAGCAGCTCAGAGACAGTGCCCAGGCCCTGAGTTCAAACCCCAGGACACACACACACACACACACACACACACACACACACATTAGAAATGAACATTCAAAGTAAGAGTGGGAAGAGCCACCAGAGAGAGAATAATGACAGCCTGAGCCAGGCACCCATGGCTCATGCCTGTAATCCTGTAATGCCTGTAATCAGGAGGCTGAGATCTGAGGATCACGGTTCAAAGCCAGCTAGGCTTAAAAGTCCATGAGACTCTTAGCTCCAGTTAATCACAGAAAAAGATGGAAGTGGTGCTATAGCTCAAGTAGTAGAGTGCTAGCCTTGAACAAAAGGAGCTCAGAGATGGCACCTAGGCTCAGAATTTAAGTCCCAGGACTGGCACAATAAAAAACAAAGGACTACCTTCATTGTCTAGGGTTGTTCTCCTATAGGAGACAAATGTGACACTGCCAAATCAGGGCATGGTACAAACTACTCAGATCCCATCACACATGTTCTAATTGTGACAGAAGTAGAATGTCTCCAGGAATTCTCACTATACCATAGCAACCTGTACTGTCAACAGAAGCTCAGTTCTTCATGTACTACCTTATACTGGAGCCTCGGGAACATATTACAAGGTAAGGAGTGTCATCAACTTCTAGACATGAAAATGAGTTTGAATGAGTCCCCTTGCCAGCGCCCCCAGTGTAAGCTCTGCAGCCAGAAGCTGAGCTGGATCCTTGGTGGTAAAGCCGAGGATTTCCCACCTGCATCTCATTTTTATTTATTTTAGTAGAGTGCCACACTTGAGTGAAAAAGCTTAGGATAGCTCCCAGGCCCTGAGTTCAAGCCCCAGAACTATCATAAGAATGAAGGAGGGGGGGGAGGGAGGGAAGGTGGGAAAGAAGGAAGGATGGAAAGGAGGCAGGGAAGGAAAGAAGAAAGGATAGGGGGAAGGAAGGAAAGATGGAAAGGAAGGGAGAGAAGGAAGGGATCGAGGGAGAGATGGGAGGAAACATGGAAAGGGAGGGAGGGAGGGAGGAAGGGAGACGGAGGAAGAGATGGAAGCAAACATGGGGGGGGAGGAAGGAAGGAAAGAAGGAAGGAGGAAGTATATCCTCTCTGACTCTCCAGACTTTGTGGGCCCTACGCCCCCCGCCGCCCCCCCCTCCCGCGTCTGCCCAGCAGGGTCGTGATTATTGATTATGGGCAAACAGAAGGAGCACGGGGACGTGGAGGACGGTGTGCGGGGAGCCAGGCTGGCCCGGAGCCACTTGCCACCCGCCTGCAGCTGAGCCCCCCAGGCCCCCCACGCCCCGGGCTCCATGGCGCTGCCCACCGGCAGCCAGGAGACGTGGACGCCCAGAGTAGTGCACGACAGGACCCGCTCCCTGTTCCCGCCGGCCGTGGACAACCCCTTCCTGCAGCAGACCCGCCTGAGCCGGTGGCGCTGGGCCTCCACCATCCTCCTGGGCCTGGTGCTGGTGCCGGTGCGCGTGTCGTGCATCGCCTTCCTCTTCCTCTTCCTCTGGCCCGTGGCGGCGCTGTCGGCGCTCAACCTCCCCGCGCGGCCGGCCAGGCCCCCCAGGAGCTGGCGGCGGCGCGTGACGAGGCCCACGCTCACCTTCCTGTTCCGGGTGGGCTTCTTCTTCGCCGGCTTCCTGGTGAAGGTGAAGGGGAAGAAGGCCAGCCGGGACGAGGCCCCCATCTTCGTCACCGCACCCCACTCTTCCTTCTTCGACGCCATCGCCTGCGTGGTGCTGGGGCTGCCGTCCGTGGTGTCGGCCAGCCAGAACGTGCAGATCCCGGTGGCGGGGAAGTTCCTGCTGTCCACGCAGCCGGTGCTGGTCACCCGCGAGGACCCGGATTCCCGCAAGAACACGCGCAACGAGATCCTGAAGCGGGTGACCTCTCGCGAGAAATGGCCGCAGATCCTCATCTTCCCCGAAGGCGTGTGCACCAACCGCTCCTGCCTGGTCACCTTCAAGCTGGGGGCGTTCTCTCCGGGGGTACCCGTGCAGCCCGTGCTGCTGCGGTACCCCAACACGCTGGACACCGTGACCTGGACCTGGCAGGGCTTCACGGGGCTGCAGGCGTGCGTGCTCACCCTGAGCCAACCCTTCACCCGCGTGGAGGTGGAGTTCATGCCCGTGCACGTGCCCAGCGCGGAGGAGAGGAGGGATCCCCTGCTCTTCGCCAACGCCGTCCGCGTCAAGATGGCCAACGCCCTGGGGGTCCCCGTGACGGACCACACGTTCGAGGACTGCCGGCTGATGATCTCGGCGGGGGCCCTGCGGCTCCCCATGGAGGCGGGCCTGGTGGAGTTCACCAAGATCAGTCGGAAACTGCAGCTGGACTGGGACGACATCCACAAGCACCTGGACAAGTTCGCCGCCATCGCTGTGGCCTCCAAGGGCGGGAAGATCGGCATCGAAGAGTTCTCCAATTACTTGAAACTGCCCGTGACCGAGCCCTTGAGACAGCTCTTCGCCTTCTTTGACCGGAACCACGACGGCACCATCGACTTCCGGGAGTACGTGATCGGGCTGACGGTCCTGTGCAACCCCGACGACACCGAAAAGATCCTGGAGGTGTCCTTCCGGCTCTTCGACCTCGACGCCGACGGCTTCATCACCGAGCAGGAGTTCACCGCTATCCTCCGCGCGGCCTTTGGAGTGCCGGATCTGGATGTTTCCAGACTCTTCTGGGAAATGGCTGGGAAGAGCTCGGCACACATTTCCTTCAAGAGCTTCCGGAAATTTGCCCTCAAGCACCCGGCCTATGCCAAGTTATTTCATTCATACTTAGATCTCCAGGCGGCCTATATCTATTCCTTACCGCCAGAGATCCAGCCCACTTCGCTGCATTCAAATGTCCCAGTGAGCTTGGGAAATGGATCCAGTACTTTCCAGGTAGACACAAGTAGTGAAATAAAAATGATCCTTTGAAAAGCTCCACTAACAGTAATAGATTATCATTTGTATTCCAAGAAGAAGAAGGAGGAGGAGGAAGAAGAAGAAAGAAGCAGCAGTAGCAGCTCTAGATAAATATCTCTTTGTTCTTTTACAAAGTAGTCCTGTTTTACAAGACAAAAATACAGTAGTCTCGGGAATACACTAAAACAGTTATAAATGTTTTGGCTTCCTCTTTTTTTTTTTTAAAGTATAGAATGAGAAATCACAATAGATTGTAATTTCTGGAAAGCTAATATAAGCATTGGTTGTAAGTGCAGGAATTATGACATGTTCTAATTTGCATCAAACAAGAAAATATGGTTATTGCACATTCTACATTACTGTGAATATTCCCTTGCTCTGAGTACGCATCCATGAGGACTGAACCCTTTACTTTCTGGCCCTGACACTTTCAATACTTGCTGTTACAAGATGTTATCACATAGTGAGATGACCTTGGGCCTCTCCCCTCTGCCCCACAGCTCTCTGTGGAATGAATCAGCAAAGGATTCCTGGGATTCAGTCCTACACCAGGACAGAGAACAATAAACTATCAAAGCTTGGTAGTGATTCTGAATCATAAACATGCCTCATTCACCCCAAGTTATTGTATCTCTAACTAGTTTCATTTTGGTTGCATCCCTCCCTGTAAAATGTCTTCAGGAACACTGTATCCCCACATGGTTAGCAATATTTAGTCAGAGAAACAGCTGAGGTCAAAAAATCTCTTTTGTATGCTTTACAAACCATACCCAAGTAAATGTATCTCTGGAGACCCTCCTAGAGTCATGTAAGGGGCTTATAAAAGAAGAGTAGGGCCCTGTGTAATGTTGATTTTTAACTTGGTTGGACTGAGAATAGCCTAGGAGCACTCCTCTGGATGTGTCTTCCAGGTGTTCTCCCTCAGAGCATTAACTACTACCTTGAAAATAGGTAGTACCATCTCATGGGGGAGGAGATATGGAGGGAAAAAAATGGGGAAAGGAAGAAGCCAGCTAGACTGAACTCTGAAACCATTACTCCCTGGCAGTCGGTTTTCTTTTCTTTTTTTTTTTTCTTGTTGGGGCTTGAACTCGGCCTGGGTCCTGTTCCTGAGCTCTTCAGTTCAAGGTGAGCACTCTACCACTTGAGCCAAAGTGTCACTTTTGGTTTTGTGGTGGTTAATTGGAGATGAATCTCATGGACTTTCATGTCTAGGCTGGCTTTGAACCATGATCCTCTCAGATCTCAGCCTCCAGAGTAGCTAGAATTACAAGCATGAGCCACAAGGGACCTGCTCAGTCAGTTTTCTTAGGGATGTAGACACACTGACAATAAAACTAATATAGGCCCCTAAAGTTTACACTTTCTTAACTTTTTGCATTAAGAAAATGAGACAAATTTGTGTGTATGTGTTTTGGTGGTAACACCAGTTATTTTCAACCTAGGGCTCGTTGGATCAGACCTATAGAAACAATACAGAAGACCATCTGCATATTATAAAAAGTAATCTACATTCTAAACAATTGTTTTTAGGTGAACCCTCTTAAAACTTATACTTGGATTAAGAAAAAAATCCTTGTGGGGGAGGGGACAAGGTTCAAGTGGTAGATTGCCTCCCTAGCAAGCTTGAAGTTCCGAGTACCACCAAAATACAAATAAAACTTGTCCAGCCAACTTCCTCACTTCTCCATACCCTGCATCAGAACTGAAACTCCTCCTTTCTTCCAAAATTAGTTTTGTGACATTATTTTGTTTCCTGTACTTTACATTTTTCTCAAATGTACGTATCTCATGGTGGTTCTTTTATAAGTCAACTTGGCTATGGTACCCAGATTGTTGTTTGTTGGAGACCCGAAACCTGCCTGAGAATGCTCTGGCCTCTTTCAAACACCTAATTAACAAGTAGCCGGTCTCGGAAATTCCCAGGTGCACATTTAGATAATTTCCTATAACAAACTACATCTGGCTAACCTTAAAACTTCTCTTATCTCCAGCCCTAAGCAAACGGCACCTGGCTAACCATAAAAGAAATCACAGGAGATACCTTTAAGATGAGCACAACGGCCAAAAGGATAAACATGACCCATCCCTGACCCCGGGACTTCTCACCCTTGCTTCTGCAAAGTTTTTTTTTTCATTCTTTCCCTTCCCCTGTCCCTTCGGGTATATAAACCCTGCCTCACTTTAATAAAGCAGACCTTGACGCGACTCAGAACGGCTCTGTCTTTCTTAATGCGCTTGGTCTCGATCCTCTCTCGCCCCCCTTGGTTCTTTTAGGAGGTGCCTCCTCGGATCCCCCACAAAATTACCTGGCCTGCTGGACGGGTCAGTTGTTCAAATATTATGTTTCTATGAGGGTTCCCCTCCCCCCCTTGTGCTTGGAATTGAACCACTAACTCTCCCCCCTTCCCTAGCTATGTCATTCCCCTCCCAACCCCACAAGTTTCACGAAGCTAGTTTTTAGATGGGATAAACACTTTAGTTTTTTTAGATGGGATAAACACTTAAATCAATAGACTGGGCAAGAAGTCATACGGTGAGGGTCCTCATTCATTTAAAGCCTCATGATTGACCTTCCTGAAAGAAGTGGGATTTCTGCTAGGAGAGAGGAATTCCCTTTTTTTTTTTTTTTTTTTTTACCTTTTTTCTATTGTCCAGGCTGTCCTCAAACTTTTGATCCTCCTGCGCAGCCTCCTGCTTAATGGGTTACAGAGGCATGCCACCACATCCAATCCCCTGGGAATTTACTGCACAACTGGCGCATGGGCCAATACTGGAGCTTGAACTCAGGGTCTCTCGCTGTCACTAAGCTTTTTCACTCAAGGCTGGTGCTTTACCATTTGAACCACACCTCCACTTCCAGCTTTGTGCTGGTTAATCGGAGGTAAGCGTCTCATGGACTTTTCTACCTGGTTCGGCTTCAAAGCGTGATCCTCAGATCTCAGCCACCAGAGCAGCTAAGATTGCAGGCCAGAGTCACGTACGGGCAACCGGCCTCGGGCTCACACAAAGCCTATTAAAATGACGATTACACCTAGGTCCGGAAGGGGGCGTGGCTAGACGGTCTTCGCCAGAGGGGATGGCGGGAATTCAGGCTGCCCGCGCAGAGGTAAACAGGTGACTGCGCCTGCGTGCACCGCGCGGGTCACGTGGGCTCCGGGAGAGGCGGGCGCTGACGTCATACCCCGGGGACGTCCCGTCGCCTCCCAGGGGCGGGCTGCACGGGGAGGAGGGCGGCCGCTTTTTCCCTCAGGGGGCGGGATCGAGCCCGGGTGCCGGGTCCGGTCGGAAACGCCCCCTCGGTTCCCCTTAAAGGGTCTGCGGTGGCCGAGCCCAGGGCCTGCCACGCGTGGGGGTTCCTGGGTGGGCCATGGCCCGCTGTGAGGAGGGGGGCGCGCCCCCCGCGGCACTTGTGGGGTCCCCTGGCGTTTGCGGCGAGGGGTTACAAAGGAAGGGGCCCCGGGAACGGCGCCGGCTGAAGGCGATGGAGTCGGAGCGGCTCGGCGGGGACCTGCTCAGGTAGGAGGCGGCGGGAGCCGGGCTGCAGCGGTGCCCGCGGCGCCCACCGGGGCTCCCGCCTCCTCGGCCTCCCCCTCCCTACCCACCTCCGGCGGCCGTGGGGCGCTCGCCTGCTCCCCCACGCCTCCGAGGGCGGCTTCGCGCGCCCTAAACAATCAGCCTGCAGAGTTTGGAAGCCACGTACTGGCTTCGGAAGGAAAACAGTGGTTTAAAATAGTAGTTACGTGCAGCACCAGTTGATGCTAAAGTAGTCTGAACACGGACGTGTTGCTCGGTCGTCTACTCTGGGTGGAAGTTCTAAAACAGTTTTTGAGGATTGTTTTTTCTCGGATTTCTTTTGTGGGGGGAGGGGGGGTCCGGTCGTGGGGCCTGAACTCTGAGCCTGGGCACTGTCCCTCAGCTCTTCAGCTCAAGGCTAGCACTCTACCACTTGAGCCACAGCACCACTTCTGGCTTTTTTTTCTTTTTGCTTATGTGGTGCTGAGGAATCGAACCCAGGGCCTCAGGCATGCAAGGCAAGCGCTCTACCACTGAGCCACCTTCCCAGCCCTTCTCGTTTTTTTATTGTTAAGAAAAACAATAAAATTAGGAAAATTTGGAATGAGGAAAGGACCAACTACTAGAGCCTGAGGTTGCTCCTTTTAAACCCTCTGATCCCAAATGCTTGTGTGGAAATACTTTTGGCTGCACCCTGGCCACCTGGTACACTCTAGCTCCCATCATCTCTCAGCTCCCGCCAGACTCACGCAAATGAAGGGTTGTATTGAAGTTAAACGTCTGTAAACCTCGTGAATATCCACCTCAGACTGTAAGAAATGCGGTTAAAGTAAAAAAAAAAAATCAACAGAGATTCCAAGACGACCTGGTTAATTTCCATTTCCAGCAAAATATTTTTAGTGCAATCAGAATCACTTGGAACCTTGGAAGGCTTGTTAAATACAGGCATACCGTATCCCAGCCTATAGTTCGGATTCAGTTGGTCTGGGATAAGGGCCAAGACTTTGCATGGCTATAGCAAGGTCCCAGGATTGCTGATGCCCTTGGCCACATCTTGACAGCTGTGTAGAATTCATTTTAACTTTTAAGTTTTTATCAGCATAAATTCTGCAAGAGTTTCATATATGTGTATAATGTACTTTGAGCATTCATTTTAAAAAGCATTTTCTGTGGCTCAAATGGTGGATGGCCTGCTTAGCAATTACAAGGCCCTGGGTTCAAATTTTAATACGGAAACAAAACATCTGCCATCAGAAACTTTCCCACATTTAACAACCTCTTTAGTCATAGATAAAATCAAACTTAAAAAAAAAAAAAAGTTCTAGCTGGGAATGTGGCTTAGTGGTAGAGTGCTTGCATAGCAAGCGTATGTGAAGCCCTGGGTTGGATTGCTCAGTTACCACATAAACAGAGCCAGAGTGGTGCTATGGCTTATGCGGTAGAGCACTAACCGTGAGCAAAAGAAGCTAAAGGAGGGGCTGTGAAGGTGGCTCAGTGGTAGAGCGCTTGCCTTGCATGCCTGAGGCCCTGGGTTCAATTCCTCAGCACCACATAAGCAGAAAGAAAAAAGCCAGGTGGCGCTGTGGCTCAAGTGGTAGAGCGCTAGCCTTGAGCTGAAGAGCTGAGGGACAGCGCCCAGGCCCAGAGTTCAGGCCCCTCGACTGACAAAAAAAAAAAAAAGAGCTGAGGGACAGTGCCCAGGACTGGCAAAAAAAAAAAAGTCTTCATTTGGGCCTGTGTACCCAGGATGTCACTTTATCTCCCTAATGGGAAGCTGTAGGAAAAACTAAGACTGAAGTTGTTCTGTTTCTAGGATGACTCTCTTAAGGATGAGACACTCCCTTTCTTAAGTGGCTTTATTCTGCTGCCTGATTTGTGAGCTGTAAAATAGGATTTTAAAGAAGGTAACATACTTAATTTATAATAAGGAAAATGAGGTTGAAAGTATAGCTCATGAGCATTTTCTCCTCATCCTCGTAACTTTCTATTATAAGCAAAAAATAGATGTAGCAGTATTTTTTAAACAACTATAAAAAACACAACCACCTTTCTAGCTATTCTAAATTTCCAGGTGTAGCAGTATCATTAGTTTATTCCACAAATATTAATCAGCTATTACCTACCATGTATCTTGTCCTGAA
Source organism: Dipodomys ordii (assembly GCF_000151885.1). Lineage (NCBI taxonomy): Eukaryota > Metazoa > Chordata > Mammalia > Rodentia > Heteromyidae > Dipodomys > Dipodomys ordii. The sequence continues at coordinate 11,154,880 of NW_012267255.1, forward strand.
TATGGAGAGTAAGCCAAGGAGAAGAGATTTTACACAGGAGATTTGGAAGGACTTCATTTATTTTTGAGAAGATAAGTTGTGTTAGATTTTAGGTTACTTCAGAGCATGAGAAATGTTGAGGGGTGAGAAAAAACAGGAATCAGTTTCAAGTTTAAAAATAAAAATAAGGGCTGGGCAGGGGGCTCAGTGGTAGAACACTTGCCTTGCATGCCTGAGGCCCTGAGTTGGATTCCTCAGCACTATATAAGCAAAGAGAAAAAAGCCGGAAGTGGCGCTGTGGCTCAAGTGGTAGAGCGCTAGCCTTGAGCTGAAGAGCTGAGGGACAGCACCCAGGCCCAGAGTTCAGGGCCCACGAACGGACCCCCCCCAAAAAAAATAAAATAAAAATAAAAGCAAGATCTGAGCTTGCCAGTTACTGGGTGGCTCAGTCTAGGTTACACAGCTAAATCCTGTCTCAGAAACAACCTTGAAAATTACTAGGGATTTGACAAAACAATCACATCTCCTTGATAAACGGTTTGTTATTCAGGAAATTTTTAAAGAAAATAGACAAGAAAAGCAAATACCCTATTATCTACTAAGTACTGGGCTTGGAAAGATGCTTTATTTTCTCCTGCTGTCCCTGGGGCAAGCTATTTTATCCTTATCTAACAAATTGAGATTAGAGTAGCCTTGAATTAACTTTAAAGAATTTATAGGGACACAAAAGTTCCTGCCTGTAGTCTCAGCTCTAAGGCGCCAGAGGGAGGAGGAGGTTTTCCTCTGGCAAAAATGAGACCCTATCTGAAAAATAAAAGCATTTTAAAAGGACTCTAGGAATAGTATCCTACCTTACAAGTGCAAGGCCCTGAAGTCAGTCCCGGCACTGCAAAAGATGGAACCAGAATAAGAACTTTAGCAATCTGACTCAATAAGCATTAAAATGATTTGTTCCAGATCACATGGTCAGCATAGGAATCCAAGTCTACCTTCTCTATAGTCGCTGTACAAACTGATATTGTAGCGTTGTCTCTTCATTTCTGCTTCACTGCTCTCCCATTTCCTTTTATTTATTTATTTATTTATTTATTTTGCTGTGCTTGAACTCAGTATCTGGACACTGTGCCTGGGCTTTTTTGCCTCAAGGCTAGTGCTCTGCCACTTGAGCCATAGCTCCACTTCTGGCTTTTTAGGTCTTTACTTGGAGATAGATAAGAGTTTATTAGAGCTGGGCGCCATTGGCTCGTGCCTGTAATCCTAGCTACTCAAGAAGCTGAGATTTAAGGATCACTGTATAAAGCCAGCCT
>NW_012267255.1:11158055-11186398 GCF_000151885.1 Dipodomys ordii
AGCTCAAGGCTAGTGCTCTACCACTTGAGCCACAGCACCACTTCTGGCTTTTTTTCTTTTTGCTTATGTGGTGCTGAGGAATCGAACCCAGGGCCTCAAGCATGCAAGGCAAGCGCTCTACCACTGAGCCACCTTCCCAGCCCATGATTTGCATTTCTTTTATGGCCAGAGATGTTGAACATCTCCTTATGTGTCTATTGGCCATTCTTATTTCTTCAGAGTGCACTTTCTTTTAAGTCTTTAGCCCATTTAATAATAGGGTTATTGTTTCTTTGAGGATTTGTTTTTGGGGGACTTAATTTTTTGAGTTCTAAGTATGTTTTAGATATGAGGCCCTTGTCTGATTGATGTATAGCTGGTAGATCTCCCATTCTCTGGCCTTTCTATTTATCCTGCTAGCTATGTCCTTTGCTATTCAGAAACTCTGCAGTTTAATGCAATCCCATTTCTGTTCCTGCTGCTTAGTACAGTAAATGTTTAGTGATAACTGGGTTTTACCATAAACTGGGTTTATGCTTTAGACAGGTTATGCTATGATTTGAATATTTATCCCCTCCAAAATCCAAGCTGAAATTGAGCTGCCATTGTTAGTGATTTTAAGTTGAAGGACCTTTGAATAGTGATCAGGACATGAGTGAGTTTGGTGTTTTTATTAAAGTCTGTAGTTGAATGTGCACAGCTAAGGCAGGACGATCAAGAGTTCATGGCCAGCCTGGGCTACATGGAAAGACTCTGTCTCAAAGCAAAAACAGTATAGTCTCCTCTTGTTCTCCCTTTCCCTTTTGTCTTCTGTCATGCAGTGATGTAGCAAGGAGGCCCTTGTCAAGTACCAGCACCTTGAGACTGCTCTTCTAGTCTCTAGAGCTATGAGCCAACAAGTTCCTGTTCATTATAACTATCCACTAGGCTGTTCCATTCTAACAGCACAAGATGGACTAAGACAGGCTAATAAAGTATTTGACAGAGCTGGAGAGAACCTGGGCATTGACAATAATGAGACTTTACTCCAGTCTGCCCTTGTAGACTTTAGGTGAGCCTTTAATGTTTAAACCAGTCTGAGTCAGATAGTTTTTGTTGGTATTTGTGAAAGATACAAGACATTGTCACACATATTATAATAAATATATTTTTCACACCAACAGTTTTTTATACATGTTAGCTTTTATTTTATTTAGCAAATACTCATGAGTATCTAGTATGAACTGGATTCCCTGGTAAGAGTTGTTGGCTAACATCTGCAGTGCTTCCTTTTCATTTGAGGAAGGGTAGGGAGTAAGGGTAGGGAAGTGGGGAGGAACAACTTGAGTGTACAATTTGAATTTTCAATTGAAATATAAGAGAACATACTTCTGTATAATTTTAAAGTTTCCTATGAAAATAATTTGCTGATGAAAATATTGACCAAAAAAATGGAAATATTGACCAAACTGTTTGCTCATTGTTTCCAAGATTTTGAAAGTGTTTGTACTCTGATGTATTTTTTGTTGTTGTTCAACATAAAGTTGGATCATTCAACAAGCAGATACTGAACTCTTGCTGTATATTGAAGATCCACAGTTTTTGGCCTTCAGTTCATTGTCTAGTGGGGGAAAGACAAGATAGAAGTAATAATGATGCAACAGCAGATGTTCTGTAATAGAGGCATGTACTGAGTATAATGGGATTAGAAGAAGGAACCATTAGTTTGGTCTTCAGGGAGTGCGAGTGTCATTGGCAACTCTCCAAGCTCTCACAGTAATGGATATCTTTACCCATTACTTGCACTTCCTATGCTGTACTGGTGTGATTGCCAATTATATCTTGCAATACAGAAGTCCTCTGAGAATATATACCTTGATGATACTGATGGCATTGCTATAGTGATGATATTGCCATAGTGATACAAGTTATTAGTATTTAGAGAGTATAAATACATAGTTACTTCAGAGTGTCAAAGATTATAGTATGAAAGTTTCTATTATAAGATTGATTTCTCTTCTTCCATCACAGGGGAAATCAGTCAGTGATATTTACCATAACGGTGTCTGCCTACTAGCAGAGGGATTTGAATAGGTTCACCCCTAAATCCATCATTTTAAATAATAGATTAGAACATGATTAATTCTATTTGGTGGGAATGGAAAAGGATTTAAATGTCACATTCTTGACATCCAAGCCTGCATTTCAGACTTGGTAATTAACGGAACAAAGTGAACCAGTTTCTAATCTGAATTGTCTATTGTTATGTCTGGTTTTTTTTTGTTGACCGCTCACTTTTTTTTGCTTCAATTTTAGAATTTTTAAAAATTATATTAGTCAGAAATGTTAATTTTGTGCTCTGTGTAACAAATGTATATTTTAGTACAGTGTTGTCACCTATGGAATTATCACAGTGAAACTGCGTATTATTAATGTTTGCTAATAAAAAGTAAGAAAGGGGTATATATTAAAGGAAAATCAACCTAAGTAGCAGAAAATAAACTGTAGTACTAGAATGAATTATTAAGAAAACTATATTTTGAAAGAAGTCTACTTGTTTAGTGAAATTATCTTTGCAATATAAAGTTTTAAAAATTATGATGAAATGATTAATACTGATCAAATGCATCATACTCACAAATTGACATGTTGAATTAAAACCCTTTTATACAACTATTTAAAGATAATAAAAATAATGAAAAATTTAGATTCTAAGACAGTGTTAAGCAGTATTCTTTGGGATGAACCCAGAACAAATCTTGCTTTCTATTTTTGTTCCCTCTGTATTTTTAAGAGTCTATGTTATTTTAAACCTGTTTTTATAAAAGAATAAATATTACATATTTTAGCAACACTAATTAAACTGTTATTCCTTACAGGCTTTTAAAGGAAGAAATTCATACAGATGTTACTTTCTCTATAGATGGCACTTTGTTCAAAGTACACAAAGCAATCCTTTTAGCAAGAGTTTCTGACTTCTATTTTCATATTATTGGAAAGTCATCAAATAGTTTAGCGAATCATGGGCCTTTTCCTGTGAAAAATGTTGAAGCTTCAGAATTTAGAAAATTTTTACAGTAAGTGCTTTCTTTTTTCTTCTTATATTTAATGTGGAGTTGTTTAAAAATACGTGTATGTCTATTTAATCTGTTTTACAACCTAATAGGAACTATTTATTTAAGTTTTAAACCACCTTAGTAATTTGTGAAGTCTAAGTAAAATAGTAGAGGCTTAGTATTGGACTGATCTGCTGAGTGTGATGGTGCATACCTGCAATCCTGGAACACAGAAGGCTAAGACAGAGTTTGAGGCTAACCTCTGTTATATTGCGAGATACTAGCTCAAAAAAAAAGAAGACGACTAATTTGAGGTGAGGATGTAGCGCAGAGGTCAAGCCTTGGGTACAGTCCTCAAAACGAGATTTTTTTTTAATCTTGAGAAAGGGGGATGGGCAAGGAAGAAAGAAAATGAATGATGTTTTCTCTGGTAATTGTTTTTTGTGGGAACAGGACTTCATGCTAGGTAAATGCTCTACCACTTAGCTACATTCCTAGCCCTGTGGTAATTTAAATGATGATTAGTATTGACATTTTGGGTTAAATAATTTCTTTTGCTGTAGTATTGTATATTTTATGATGTTTAGTTGTGACTACTAAAATGTCTTCAGACAGTGCCAGATTTCTTCTGGAAGGACATGTCCTCTGTTGAAAAACATTGCTGCATATTGACTTCTGTGTTATTGATATTCAAAGCTTACCACAAGTAGGGAAACATTTCTTCCAAGGACCTCTTGAATATCACATCATTACGGAACATACAAAATTATCAATAAAGGTAGATAGGATACAGGCAACCAGTGTAAAGCATATTTCATATCATGTACCAAATGGTTTCAAGAGCCTTGTAAGTGGGCTGGGAAGGTGGCTCAGTGGTAGAGTGCTTGCCTCACATGCATGAGGCCCTGAGTTCAATTTCTCAGCACCACATAAACAGAAGAAGCCAGAAGTGGTGTTGTGGCTCAAGTGGTAGAGGGCTAGCCTTGAGCTGAAGAGCTAAGGGACAGTGCCCAGGCCCAGAGTTCAGGCCCTACGACTGAAAAAAAAAAAAAAAAAGCAAAAAAGCCTTATAGCCCCATGGATTGATCTTTTGCACCCCTGTTTTAGATAACATTATGCATGTAAAGTATGAGGTCATAACTGGTTTTATTCCAATGATTTATATCTTAGTCCATGTGGGCTGCTATAATAAATATCAGATTGGATAACTTAAAACAGCAACAATTTATCACCATGGTTCTGGAGGCTGAGTACTCCTGGTTACAGATGCCAGTGGATTTGGTGTCAGATGAGGACTAGTTCCTCTAGGTGGTACCTTCTATGTCCTCACACAGCAGAAGTGGTGAACAAACCCCCTTGGATGTCCTTTTAAAGGGTCCTGCCATTATGATCTAATCTTCCAAGTGTCACACCTTTTAATACCACCACATTGGAGATAAGTTTTGACACAGAATGACAATCAGTCATGAAGTCAGAAATTTTTGAAAATGGATCATCAGTTGAATATTTCAGTAATTTTGGAGACTGGTGTTTTATGAATTTAGAAACTTACCAGCTAAATAATAGGAAAATCTAATTCTGTACTTCATTTGTTGAATGATATCTAATTTATACCTATCCACATTTGTTCATTCATAGTTGATGGCCATTTAAGTTTTTTCCTAATTTTTTGGCTATTATGAATAATGCTTCTGTGAACATTCACGTGCAGTTTTTTTGTTTTATTTTTTTTCCCTACAGTGGTAGGGAAGGAATGCAGGGTTCTGCATTAGTGAGGCAAGCGCTTGCTCCTGAGCTACATTCCCAGTACTTACAAGTTCTTGCGTAAATCTATGTTTTCAGTTCTCTTGGGTAAATATGTAGGAGTGAAATTGTTAGCTAATGTTTCACCTTTGTGAGGAACAACCAGATGCTTCTAAAATGGCCATTTTTACATTCACATTAGCAATGTACAAGATTTTGGTTTCTCCATAGCCTTAGCACCACTTGTGCAATGTTCTGTCTTTAATTTTAGCTGTCCTAGGGGACTACGCTAGTATCTCATTGAACTTTTCATTTCTATTTCCATGATAACTAATGATGTTGAGTATATTTTCCTGCATTTATTTTCCATTTTTGCATCTTCTTTTGAGAACTATCAATAAATTCCAAATATCAGTTTTAAACTGTATAGTGGAGTGGTTGTAAGAGCAGGATTTTTAGTCAAGGCATGTCTACCATTTCTGCATGTATGTACTCACTTGTACTAATCACTGACCATTAACTCCATCATCTGAAAACATGGCCCAGTAGCCTGGAATATAGTAAACAATGAACAAATGTTATTCATAGTAGTTTGCACTATGAAATTATACATTCCTGAAGTTGTTGAGTTTTAGGTGTTGAGCTTAACAGAAGATCCTGGGAATAAGTCAAAATTTTATGCATTAGAGAAAGAGAGATATTGTATCAATATTACCCTCTATTAGTCATCATAAGAAGTAACAGGGAAGGGGCTAGGAAGGAGGCTCAGTGGTAGAGCGCTTGCCTGGTATGCATGAGGCCCTGGGTTCGATTCCTCAGCTCCACATAAGCAAAAAGTAAAAATCCGGAAGTGGAGCTATGGCTTAAGTGGTAGAGCGCTAGCTTTGAGCTGAAGCGCTGAGGGACAGTGCCCAGGCCCAGAGTTCAAGCCCCACAATGGACCCAAAAAAATAAAATAAAGAAGTAACAGGGAAGAAAAGATTGAATTAGAGATAGTGTGGGAGAGTAAAGGAAGCCCTGGACTTGGCAGCAAGACAGCGAACTGCCTTCTGCCTCTGCATTCATTATCTTGTTGTGTTTTTTTCAGCCTCTTTTTTCTTATCTAAAATAAGAAGTTTGAATAACTGGTTTTGTGCTTCGTAGCATCTTTACCTTGGACTGTCTTAAGCATTTAATCATATTCTGTTTGTGTATTAGACTAGTTATCTATGTCTATGGTTGCATAAGCTCCTTGAGATTAGGTTGCTTGTCTCATTGATGTCTATACCACAAATGATATTTCATCCATTGGCTTCCACATTGAAAGTACGTGTGTTGGACTTTCCTTTTTCTTTAGCTGATTACCTTGAAATTTGTCTTATGTTAAGAAAATGCATAAAGAGGATGGAAAACAGTGCTTAAAGGGTTTTAGTAAAAATGTTTATAAAATAGATTTTGCATATTTGCTGTATGAAATTCAATCCTTTGTAAGTCTCTTCATTTTACATTCTTTCTCTTTAATTAGTAAAAATGTAAACTATTGCTACTTTTTGTTGTGTTCTTGATTATAAAATGATTTTTTTGAAATGTTTAATATTCAGTAACCAGTTATAGCTCGAGTGAATGGAAAGTAGTGTTTACTTTATGACTTTGTGATTAAAATCCAATGAGGATCATAAAAATCTTTGACTTCCCAAGAAGAAATACACTGTTACTGTTTTGAGAAGATGTATATGTATGAAAGAGAAAGAAAAGAGGGAGGACTTGGAAATTTTCAATTTAACATCAATAACTGGAAGGTATAAGAATAAACCATCAATAAACCGTCAAGCTACAAAATAGCTTTCTTAGGTGTTATCTATTTTTTTTCCATTATAGCCTTTATATTTCTAGGCCTGGAAATAAGTTTAGACTCAGTGCCTCATGCTTGCCAGGCCACTTGACCAATGCCTCAAGCCATTTTTTGCTTTATTTTTTTCTGGTAGGGTCTTTTATTTTCCTTAGGGCTGGCCATATACCTCCCATACAACTGGATGTACTACTGTGCAAAACTGTGGGAGGTTTTTTGTTACTAATTTACTCTTTTTAAGATCTATTCATATTATCTGTTTCTTCCTTAGTCTTGATGACTTCTTCCTTAGAATAATTGTGTCTTTCTGGGTTTGTCTAGTTAAGTTAGCTACTGTTTTAGTATCAATATCCCTTTTTAACATTAAAAATTTTATTGACTGTTTTTAAACTTTTTATTATTTTGAATTGAACTTTCTATAGTCCATACTAAATGGTTTTAAAAAGGTTATGTTGTTATGTTTTATGTATGTATATGTGTATGTAATTGTATATGTTTTGTATAAAATAGATACAGGTTGTATATGAAAGCAGCACATTGGAGAAATTGACCTTCTATTTAAAAATCACTTATTATTTTATATTTTGTCTTTTAGGATTATATATTCATCAAACAGAAACATAAAAAACTATGAAGAGGAAATGATTAAAAAAATGATAGTGGAAAGTGATGTGCCTCAAATGAAACTTGACTCTAATTTTCAAAAGTATAAAAATTCATCTGAATGTTCTCTTGAGAAGCATGAAATTCTAGAGGATGTCACTGATAGCGATGACAACTTAATTTCCAATGGTGAGGTATTTTTTGTTGAATTTTTATAAACTTTATAACCATGGAAAAAAATATATCCGGACATAGAGAAAAGAATTCTTAAAAAGCTGCTATACCTTTATTTTAATCTAAGTAGCTATATAAAGCCATTAAATATAAAAAATATAGAGAAAGGAAAATACTAGTGTGGTCAACTCCCATTTTTCCCCAATTGAAAAACTGGAATGGGATTATTATAAATATTATTAATTACTATGAATAAATCTACACATAATTCACAATTCTCTTTTACCTAAAAGAACTTCTACCTGTCTTTGTATCTATTCTATACCAATAAAGATATGGTAGTCAGTTATAGTCAGCTAAATATAATATGTACATTCTTTTTATTTATTTATTTTTTTTTGGTCCGGTCGTAGGGCCTGAACTCTGAGCCTGGGCGCTGTCCCTCAGCTCTTCAGCTCAAGGCTAGCGCTCTGCCACTTGAGCCACAGTGCCACTTCCGGGTTTTTTCTTATGTGGTGCTGAGGAATTGAACCCAGGGCCTCAGGCATGCAAGGCAAGCGCTCTACCACTGAGCCACCTTCCCAGCCCAACAGCAATTTTTTGTTAGTACATTTTTGGAATACATACATTTTAAAGAATGTACATATTGGGGCTGGGAAGGTGGCTCAGTGGTAGAGTGCTTGCCTTGCATGCCTGAGGCCCTGGGTTCGATTCCTCAGCACCACATAAGCAAAAAGATAAAAGCCGGAAGTGGCTCTGTGGCTCAAGTGGTAGAGTGCTAGCCTTGAGCTGAAGAGCTGAGGGATAGCTCCCAGGCCCAGAGTTCAGGCCCCACGACCGGACCCCCCCACCTCCAAAAAAAAGATAATAACCTAAGCAAAATGGTAGTCTAGTATTACCATATAACTATGTTATATGGTTAAGAAATACACAAATATTTGAAGACCATAATTGAGGACATTGCCCATGTAATTGTAACTCCTCTGTACAGTATTTTCACAATAAAAAAATAATTGAGGACACTGCAAAAGACTTTTAAATTTGCTTATAAAACTAGTTATGACTTGGTAGAAACAGGGATAGATGCACATGCAGGTGTGGGGGGGGGATAGATGCACATGCAGGTGTGTGTGTGTGTGTGTGTGTGTGTCTGTGTGTCTGTGTGTCTGTGTGTCTGTGTCTGTGTGTGTTCTGGCAGGAAACCTGTGTTCTCTGGACCATATATTAGCCATAGAGCATCTTAATACCAGTCTCTACCATTAAACTGCTTATGTTCTGGCAGTGTATCACAGGAGTGGAATATTAGAATTAGGAAACACCAAAATTTTATAGGCTATAATCAGATCTCTGTGTCATCTTTTCCAGAAAGGATCGGGAGAGGAAGAAAGGAGGGAGGGAGGGAGGGAAACACCAACCTTAATTTTGGAAGTCCCTGAGAAGCTTTATCTCCAATTATCCACCAGAAAATTGGAAATGGAGCTGTGGCTCAAAGTGGTAAAGGGCAGAAAAACTCCATGACCAACAAAATATAAAAATAACTAAATATTCTTAAGGACTTCATTTTCTTTAATCTGCCATTTTAAACTTTGCCATTTTGTTTATTTTTTATGTTTTGGTAGTGCTGGTGTTTGAACTCAAGACTCATGATTGTTAGGCTAGCACTCTGTCACTTGAACCACACTTCCAGCCACACATTTTTTTCTGGTTATTTTGGAGATAGGGTCTCTTGGGTTTTTCTGCTTGGGATGGCCTTGAACCATAGTCCTCTAGATCTCTGCTTCTTGAGTAGTTAGGAATATAGACATGAGCCACAGGTGCCTGGCTCAGAACTTTGCCATTTTGCTTAGAATTTAAAACTAAGTAGTTTCCAAACCCTAGTTATGCCACCCTCCATCTGTGTTGTATAGAAAAGCATTAATTACAAGTCTGTTTATGTCATTCCTCAACATGTCCTATAGCCTAAGTTGGTTTTTTTGTTCTTTGCATTTCTTTTTTTTGTACAATTTTTATTGTAAAAATACAGAGCGGTTACAGTTACATGAGCAAGGTAATGAGTACATTTCCTACTGAGCATTGTTGCCTCCTCCTTTATTTTGCCCCTACCTTTCCTCCCACCTCCACAACTACCCCTTCTCCCCAATAGCCTAAGTTTAAATCACTTTGCTGCCTCCTCATTCTAAAGCCCCCTCAAACCTCTTTTTTTTTTTGTCAGTTTTGGGGCCTGAACTCTGGACCTGGGTACTGTCCTTCAGCTCTTTAGCTGAAGGCTAGCACTCTACCACTTGAGCCACAGCGCCCCTTCCAGCTTTTTCTGCTTATGTGGTGCTGAGGAATCGAAACCAGGGCCTCATGCGTGCAAGGCAAGCACTCTACCACTGAGCCAATTTCCCAGCCCCTCAAACCTTTGAAGTTATACTCTTACTGAATTATTTGGTGTTTCCATTCAAGAAATCTGTCTGTTCCCTCTGTGTCATTACACTTGCTACTTAGTCCTGGAATGCCATTCTAGTGCTCACACTTTTAATTATCTACTCTGTGCTAGCATTAAAGATATAAGAATGAATGGTGTTCCTTCTGCAAACCACTTGAAGATATAGTCAGGTGGGTAATGTACAACTAAAAGGACATAAGTAGGATACTAAGGGTTCTCGAGAAAGCTACATGGAGAATAGCTTTATAATTGAATCCCAAAGAAAAATCAGGTTAACTATGCAAAAACACTTCAAGAGAGGAGTGTCCCAGGCAAAATAAACATGATTATATGCCTGGAAGCATAGGGAACCAGACATACAGCCTAGAAAATCAGAAATGGTTTGTTGTAGGATTAGGGTACATTAGATGACAGGAATGGAAGCAGTAAGAAGTGAAATGAGTCTAGAAACATAAGCAGAAGCCACATTATGAAGTCTTATAGGAAGTATGGCCTTTTTTCCAGTGCAGGACATTTTTTGAGAGAAAAAGTTTTTAATAATAACTTACCCCATCTGTACATTACTTATACCTAGTACAATTCAAAGGCTATATTAGTTGGTTTTATACTGCATTGTCTAGGGAATACTGACAGGAAAAAATCTAAACATGTTCAATACAGATGCAGCCATCTCAGGCCTACTCAAGTAGTAGCCAAATAGAAGGCAGATATACTACAAAGTATGAGGCAAGGTACATAAAGCTGCCTTGACTTCTTAAGTTCTCTACCTTTGCAGCTTGTTACTATGTTCAGTGACCTGGAAGAACCCTAAATCACTGTTCATGAGTTTTGATAACTCAGACTGTGAATATAACTCAGTGGTAGAGTGCTTCTGTAGCAAGCAAGCACTCTAACATCTAATAAAAACAAAACAAGCTGGGTGCCCATCGTTCATGCCTATAATCCTAGCTACTCAGGTGGCTGAGAGCTGAGGATCATGGTTCAAAGCCAGCCCCAGCAAGAAAGTCCATCAGACTCTTATCTCCAATAAATGACTCAGAAAACCAGAAGTGGCACTGTGCCTCAAGTGTAGAGCGCTAGCCTTTAGTTGAAGATCTGAGTGAGAGCGCCCAGGCCCAGAGTTCAAGCCCCACAACCAACAATAATAATAATAATAACAACAACAAAAACAATTTACATGTTTGGTTTTTAATCTCATTCTCCAGCTCCACCCCTGCCCAGAAGTTTGGGTATAGGTTGTCTTCTAGAGACTTTTCCTGTATTGAAGGTTACCTAGGGGACTCACAATAATTCACTTCACTGGCATAAACATAGGTGTGGTCAGAGGGCTTATTTATGAATGACAAAAGACACCCCTTTGGCCGGGTGCTGGTGGCTCACACCTGTAATCCTAGCTAATCAGGAGGCTGAGATCTGAGGATCACGGTTCAGAGCTGAGCCAGCTAGGGCAGGAAAGTCCATGAAGCTCCTGATCTCCAATAAACCACCAGAAAACTGGAAGTGGCACTATCACTCAAGTGGTAGAGCGCTCGTCTTGAGCTGAAGAGCTGAGGGACAGCGCTCAGGCCTAGAGTTCAAGCCCCACGACCAATAACAACAAAAAAAGACACTTCTTTGACTGCAGGAGTGAAATTCCAAGGATTTTAGGTGCCTATGCAATGAACTTGGGACCAAGAACAAATGTATGTATTAAGCCATATACTCAAATTCAGTAGACTATTTGAATATGTTAATGAGAGGTGTCATGCTTTACATATTACAATCTAACCAATTAGTTTTAATTTTTAAATTTCTAATATTTTCATTTCTCCCAATAAATTATATACTTCAGCTGGGTGTTGGTGGCTCACGCCTATAATCCTAGCTACTCTGGAGGCTGATATCTGAGAATCACAGTTCAAAGCCAGCCCAGGCAGGAAAGTCCATGAGACTCTTATCTCCAATAAACCACTAGAAAACCAGAAGTGGCTTAAATGGTAGAGCACTTGCCTTGAGCTGAAGAGCTGAGGGATAGCGCCCAAGCCCAGACAAGAGTTCAAGCCCCATGACCGACCAAAAAAAAATTATATACTTTAAATCTTCTAGGAATTCTAGAGGAAATAGAATCTCTACCTTCATTCTTCTAATTCTGGTTGAGGTTTTATATTTTTCCTTAAATTTTTTATATATGATATATTTATTCAGCCAATAAATACTTTGTATCTACTGTATCAGGCACTGTTGTAGATCTGGGGAATGCATCAATGACTAAAATGGATTTCCAGTCCTATTGGACCTTACATTCTGGTTAGAAAAGATAGAGTGGGATGGAAAAATAAACAATTAACATTGTGAAGAAGTTAGAAGATGGGCAGTATGATATCAGTATGATAGAGGAAGGATTAGAAAAGGTAGTGAGGGAGGGATAGTTTTAGATAGGGCTGTCAGACTTGGCTTTATTGAAAAAACGATGGCTAAAAAAATTCTAAGAGGTAGGGAGCTAGCCATTTGGATGTCTTGGAGAAGTGTTCAAGACAGAAGAAATGTCAGTACAAAGAACCTACAATAAAAGCATACCTGTCATGTTGGTGAAACAAGAAAGAGCTCAATATAGATCTGAGCAAAGTAGTAAACATTCAAGTCAGAGAGGCAGTGAGCCAGAGTTTCTAGGGCCTTGTAAGACAATGCCAAAATTGCTGATTTTCACTCTAAAAGAAATGGATTAGAACCATAAGAATGCTCTCAAATGAGATAAACCAGGATCTGAATTACATCTAAAAAAGTATCTGGATATTGTTTTGAAATAAATTGTATGGGTCCAGAATGGGATGCCTCTTAGGAAGTTATTGTAGGAATCCAGGTGAGAATTGGTTGTAGCTTGGACTAGGTTATAACAGTAGAGATGTTGAGTAGTGATTGGATTCTGGATCTCTTTGGAAGGTAGAGGTAATATTGGCATTGTAGTTTATATTCTAGGCTTATAATTTGGTTAGTGGGAGCCTTGTCAAGTGTGTCAAATAAAGTTTCTGAACTAATGTTGTTAAAAGGAAATCTTTAGACAAAGCAAATTTAATGTGAGTTGAATTGAGTTTAATTGAACAAGGAACAATTAATCAGGCAGAATTTAGAACTAGAAAAATCCCAGAGAGCTCTACCCTACAACCTGAGCACTGAATATTTATAGAAATATATATATAAAGAATGGAAATAGTATGATAGGTTACAGGTAGGTCTTAGCCTTATTTGGACATAGTATGGTCAGTTGTCTGAGTGTGTTAAATTTGTCTGCTTGTGATTAGTTGAGATATGGTTATGTGTTATAAAAAATATATAGTGCTAAGTTATGTTGTGGCATGTTTCTTAGTAAACTAGGTTGTAGTTCACTGTGTAAGAACTCCCAAGTGTGGAGACAGCCTCATGTCAAACTTAATTTAGTAAAAAAGAGAAAGAAGAAAGAGAAAGAGGAAAAGGCTAGGAACACACAGTCTCCTTTAAGGGTACACTCCTTATGCCTTAAGGACCTCCTGCTTGGCTCCTAAGGGTCCATAGCACCTCTAGTATCACCACTCGTGAGACTAAGCCTTTAATGCATGGACAGTCAACATCCAAACTGTAGCACAGGGAAAGGGAAGAAATTAGATATTGGAAAGAATATGAAAATTAGAAAATTTTCTGACTTTCTAATTCATATGTTCATGAAGTAAATTCATTTTGATATATAATTTTGTTTAAATGTGTGTAAAGGTCTATCAATATTTAAATATTTCAAAGAAAAAAATATAGATGATTTAAATTTTTGTTTTATTTTGAATTTACCACTTAAATATTTCACCTAATTGAGATGACTATGTAAAAACTGCTTTGAGGAAGGGAAGGATAGTAGGAAAAAAACAAACAAGGGAGTACACAATATTCTACAAGAAATGTACTCATTACCTTACTCATGTAACTGTAACCCCTCCGTACAACATCTTTACAAAAAAATAAAAATTTATTTAAAGTAACAAAAAAACACTTCTTGCTAATTAATATTAGAGAACAAAATTTGGGGGCATTTATAATATAAAACTTTTAAGTCTTTATTTTTCTCTTTTGAAGATAATTATGACTTGGAACCAGCATCCGAATTAGGAGAAGATTTATTGAAGCTTTATGTGAAACATTATTGTCCAGATATTGATATTTATGTTGATGGGAAACGTTTTAAAGCTCACAGGTAAATAGAGATGTGATTGATTTGTGTTGGTTGTGACATTGGAGTATAGAAGAGGTGCTGTACTGATTCTTTAGATTTCTCTGATTAGGGAAGAGTTTGGGCAGCAGACTGCTTGCAGGCTCATACATGCAAATACACACACATGGGCGTGTTTCAGGCAGAGCAGATCTACTCTCATCTAGTTCTTGCATAGAGCATGAACCTAAGATTTCATTACAAGAAAATGTTCAGTTGACTAAAATAAGTTTAAAGGCAATCACAGAAAATGTAAACACAGTTCTAAATTTTTTTTTTTTGGTCAGTCATGGGGCTTGAATTCTGGGCCTGGGTACTGTACCCCAGTTCTTCAGCTCAAGCTCAAGGCACGTGTTCTACCACTTGAGCCACAGCACCACTTCAGTTTTCTGGTGGTTTATTGGAGATAAGAGTCTCATGGACTTTGCCTGCCCGGGCCGGCTTTGAACTGGGATCCTCAGATCTCAGCCTCCTGAGTAGCTAGTATTACAGGCATGAGCCACCGGCGCCTGGCCACAGTTCTAAATTTTACAGGCATTATAATATTGAGAATGATTATTTCTTCATGAATGAGATGTACTTTTTCCAAATTTATTTTGGCTCAAATTCTAGGATTTTAAATAGAGGATATTCTTGAATAGCATTGATTAGGAGGTTTAATGTTGTGTACTTTTTTTTTTTTTTTGTCATCGATCGTGGGGCTTGAACTCTGGGCCTGGGTGTTGTCCCTCAGCAATTCAGCTCAAGGCGAGCGCTCTACCACTTGAGCTACAGCGCCACTTCCGGTTTTCTGGTGGTTTATTGGAGATAGGAGTCTCACAGTCTCTCCTGCCCGGGCTGGCTTTGAACCACGATCCTCAGATCTCAGCCTCCTGAGTAGCTAGGATTACAGGCGTGAGCCACCAGCGCCTGGCTGTACTTTTTTTTTTAAGTCATTGTTTTGCTTTAGAATTGGGTTGCTTAGGTATTCCAGGCTTTTAGATTTCAAATTAAAGCCTGCTTCTTATTTTGATCAGGCTTTTTTGAGTGTAATAGCTAAAATCTGCTTCAAGCTGATAAAAGGTATGTTTTTAAAATTTTTATGGATTTTTAATTTTATTTTTATTAGTATTATAGACATATAAAGAAGATTTCATTGTAATATTTTGCCTTTTTTTTTTTCTGGTCATGGGGCTTGAACTCTAGGCTTGGGCGCTGTCCCTGAGCTCTTTAGATCAAGGCTCTACCACTTGAACCATAGTGCCACTTCTGGACTTTTCTGTTTATGTAGTGCTGAGGAATCCAACCCAGGGCTTCATGCATGCCAGTCAAGCACTCTACCACTGAGCCACCTTCCCAGATCATTGTAATATTTTGACACATTTATACGATGTATCCCTATCAACCATACCCCCTCTATCATTCCCTTGATTTCACTCCTCCCTTCTTAAAACAATTTCAAAAGTTTCCTTGTTCTCATTCCAGACATGCAAATAAACTACTTGGACTATATTTATCCTCATTTACGGTTTTGGTTAGCTCTCCCCCTCTTGCTGGTATCTATCCCTGGAGGGAATTTTGTGTGTATATGCCAGTGCTGGAGCTTGAACTCATGCCCTGGGCACTGTTCCTGAGCTTTTATCCTCAAAGCTAGTGCTCTACCACCTGAGTTAAAGCTCCACTTTTGGCTTTTTTGTGATTAATTAGAGATAAGAATCTCACAGACTTTCCTGCTGAGGCTGGCTTTAAAACAAAATCCTCAGATCTCAGCCTTTTGAGTAGCTAGGATTACAGAGGTGAACTGGTAGCACTCAGCTGTAGGAAATTTTTTATTTAATAAAGTGTTTAAGAAATACAAGCCAGGTGCCGGTGGCTCACGCCTATAATCCTAGCTACTTAGGAGGTTGAGATCTGAGGATCGTGGTTCCTAGCCAGCCCGGGAAGAAAAGTCCATGATACTCTTCTCTCCAATAAACCACTAGAAAACCGGAAGTGGTGCTGTGGCTCAAGCGGTAGAGCACTCACCTTGAGCTAAAGAGCTGAGGGACAGCGCCCAGGCCCAGAGTTCAAGCCCCATGACCAACAGAAAAAAAGAAAAATACAGATCATTTGTTGGAACTCAAAGGAAAAAGGTACAACTGAGCCTCACTACAGACTAAAATCAGAACCAGAAATCTGAGGAACAGAGAGTTCTTTCTAATGTTTATTTTTATTTTTTTTTGGGGGGGGGGTTCCGGTCATGGGGCCTGAACTCTGGGCCTGGGCGCTGTCCCTTAGCTCTTCAGCTCAAGACTACCACTCTACCACTTGAGCCACAGCGCCACTTCCGGCTTTTTTCTTTTTTCTTATGTGGTGCTGAGAAATCAAACCCAGGGCCTCATGCATGCAAGGCAAGCTCTCTACCACTGAGCCACCTTCCCAGCCCCTCTTCTGTTTATTTTAAATATGAATGCTGATAAGAATTTATTCTGGAATTCCTGAACCAGACTTTTCACTGGCAAGAAGCAGTTTTCTAAGCTCAAGGGTCCATAGCCCTTAATAAATTAGCACAATTTACAAATTCCAAGAATCTTCCAAGCTTAGAAATAGTACTAGTTTTGCCAATTAATTAACAGCAGTACATTGATGAACTCTAGAATTGCTAGTTTGAACCAAACTACTATTCAAAAATTGAAGTTTCTACTCTGGGAATATATATTTTAGAAATGTCTGTACATACAAATATATCCCATTTGTGTATGTGCAGGTGTGTGTGTGTGTATGTATGTATGTATGTATAGTTTTTTCAAAAAAGATGAGGCTCCAGTCATTGAACCTATAGAGAGAAGATAGATGGACAGACAGACAGAGAGTATTGATGTTTGAACTCAGGGCATCATGCTTGCTAGTCAGGAAGTCTACCATTTGAGCCACTCTGCAAGCTTGACTCCATATTATTTTCACAAGTTTGCCAAATAGTGAAAGAACTGACAGTAAAAGCATGTGTATTTGTGTGTATGCACATTCAAGTATGTGTTGGGCACTCTTGGGATCAAATGGTGGGCCTCATGCATGTTAGGCAAGTGCTGTACCACTGAACTATGTCTCCAGCCCTGCATATTTTTTCAGGATAGTACAAAGTGATTATGATATGTAGAAATTACTCTAAAAATCCTGACAATCCTGATTTTTTAAATTAATCAAGCACCTATACTATTTAGTCCTAATTGTGTTGTGTAATAGAGCATCCATTATACTTAAACTTTCTATGAAAGCTCTAGTCGATGTATGTTACAAAATTCCCAAGAGACACTTAATTTTCCTTTTATAATGTTCTCTAAAATATTTACCCCAATGGACAGCTTCCAAAGTTTGTATTCACTACTCTCTGTTTGATCTTTATTCATTTATGTGGGACTAAACCAAGATCTGTTTGCTCCCATACCTCCACCCCTTGTAACAAGAGTACTTAAAATCAGTCCCAGTTAAAAACTCCTACAGGATCCTGTCTGAGTAATTCAGGCCATTATTCTGCCTGGAATAGGTGAATCTAGTTCAGCTAATGCTTGGAAGTATTGAGTGGCAATGTACTAAAGCAATAGCAAGGAGGAAATTAGGGCATCTTGATAGAGCCAGAAGCAGCATTGTCAGTTGAAATTAAATTTAATCAAAAGGATAAAATAGTTTCTGGCATGTTGGAAAATCAAAAAAATTGAGCAAACATTTCTAATGCACCATGCCATCTATAACATTTTTTTTAACCTGAGGCGCATTTCTTAAATTGGAATATTTTCTAAGTTTCTACTTTAAGGTCAGAATAATCACTTAAGCCTCAGATGCTTTTTCTCTTACTCAGTTGGAAATAGCTAATGTTTCATGTTAGGTCAGGTCTTTTGAGAAGCAGTGATAGCATAGGCTTGCAAGAATTTTATTAGAGTGAATGCATGAAGACCATGAAGAAGTCAGAGAAAACTGGGAGCTTTAGACACAATGCTGAATTGAGGCTGGGTGAAGGAGAAAGAAGTTCCACTAAGTATCACCCATCAGATAAAACCTGTCTTCCTCAGTTAGATGTGCCTGCTAGGCTCAGACAGACATCCACAGGAAATAGCTTAAGGACAGTGGTCCTGGGGATTGCTGTGGTTTAGATCCTAGTGCTAGCTGGATCCACAGATCATTTATGCAATCAGTGATCTTCAGAATGCATTATTCTGGTTTCCACATTTTTAAATCATGACATACCATATATTTATATCTTTATCACAGGCATAGTATACAGACAAGATATCTAGGTGGAAGGATAGTTGCTGCTCTTGTTTTTAAGACAAGGTCTTGCTATGCAGCCCAGGCTGGCCTTGAACTTTAGATTTCCCTGACTTAGCCTCCCTAGTGTGGGATTATGCATATGTACCACCATGCCTGGCTTATCTTTTTAAAAATTTTAAATTCAGTACTCACTTTCTTTTATAGTAATATAATGATTATTTATTTGGGTATGTCTACTATTCTATTTTCATTTCTTCTTTGTTCTGTTTTGTCCTTTTCCTGTCATTTTGGAGTAATTGAGATTTGAGTTGTGTTAATTTGCAGTGTATTTTAATTTTTGACTCATTAGCTAGTGTGTGTGCTTTTACTTCTAGATCTGGCAGTCACCTCAATGGAAGAAGTTTATTCAAATGCTTGAGTTTCCTCATGTGTCTTTTGTAACTTCTCTAACCACCATGGCATCGTTCTGATACCTTCAAATCATGCTTTCTTTTAATTTTGAATATATATGTATAAATATGTACCACTAAACATGATATAATTCACATTTATATATAATCAAATATACATATGTATATTTACAGAGATGCACATATGAACTATTTGATATATAGATGTATATTTAGGTTTTACATATAGATATGTTTACATAGATGTATGTGGATATGAGAAGGTATGTATATAAAGTACTTCCCTTCTGCCTGTCCTCCTTCTTCCATCCTCCACTAGAATAATGCCTCACAGAATGGAAGTCGGTAGATATTTGTTGAGCTGAAACAATAGATATCATTTCAAAAGAAGATATCTCTTCAGTCATTTTCTGAAATTGAAAATACTTTCTTCAGCATAACTAGAAGAACTGGAACTCAGAAGCATTATACTTGTTTCTCTTTTATAAAACTTTAACTGGCAAAATAGTACTTTTAGGTTTATTGATCGTTTATTTCTTTTTTTTTTGATGGTTTATTTCTATTTGTAAGTTATTTGTTATTTATCTTAGTGAAGGAAAAGTTATGTTACCATTAAAATTGAAGAAATTTCAGCCAGGTGCCAATGGCTCACAACTGTAATCCTAGCTACTCAGGAGGATCACAGTTTAGAGCCAGCCCAGGCTAGAAAGTATAAGAGTCTTATCTCCAATGAACCAGCGAAAATCCAGAAGTGGAAAAAAAAATCCAGAAGTGGAGTTATGGTTCAAATGATAGAGTACTAGACTTGAGCAGAATAGCTCAGGGACAGTTCCCAGGCCCTGAGGTAGAGCCCTAGGACCAGCCCAAAAATCTTAAAAAATTAGACATTTCAAGAGGGAAAAGTGATAATATGGGCCTTATTGTTTCATTTTATTTTTATTAACTTTCTGAGACAAGATCTTGTAATATGTCCAAACTGGCCTCAAACTCATGAACCTCATGTTCTAGCTTTCCATGAAATACCAAGCCCAATTTTGGAGTTAATATTTTAAATAAAATACTTAGGATTATTACAACAAAAAATGATTTATATAGATATATTTATATCTACCAGTGACTATAAACAAGACAAATAGATGGTATGTCTTAAGAGATTATAAGAAGCTATATAAAAGTTTACACAATACCTAATGATTTACCTGTGTTCCTCCCCTCTCCCTCTAGGGCCATTTTAAGTGCCAGATCCAGTTACTTTGCTGCAATGCTGAGTGGCTGCTGGGCAGAAAGCTCCCAAGAGTATATTACTCTTCAAGGGTAAGCAAAATTTTCACATGGCAACTTGACTGCAAGTTATTACAAATAATACTTCATACGAAGCACTTTTTATGAATCTGATTTCCCCATACATTGAAATAATTCTTGTTTAATAGAACTCAACAGAGTATATTTTCTGAAACGTGATAGTAAAAGCATTTAGTAATAGAGATAGGCTCAAGCAAAACCAACTGGCTTAAACAACAAATCAAGTTTCTTGGAGTTTTAGGGACTGAAAGTCCAAAATCAAGGCATCAGTAAAGTTGGTGGCGGGTAAGAGTTCTGAGCTGTAACCCTTTGGTTTATGAATTGCAGACAGCTACCTTCTTGCTGTGTGTTTATGTGGCTTTTCCTGTGTGTGTACTCTGAGAGAGAACTCTTATGATTACTTACAAGAGCATTAGTCCTATATAATCTAGGCTTCATCTTTATGACCAAATTTCAACTTAATGTCTTTATAGAGGACCCTATCTCCAACCATGCCAGGGGTTAGGGTTTTAACAAATGATTTAAAGAAGGACACACTCAGTCCACAAAAGGTAGTTTCTGATTATGGAAATTTAAATGTCAAGATAAAGCAAAAGTAAAGGAGTGCATAGATGGATCTATTGGTAAAATTTAAACTAGACTGTTGAAACAACTTAAAAGATGTATGCATCATACTATCTTCCTTTTTGATGAATTTTAAATATCCACTAAATTTAGGAAAAGTGGTGATAACGGTTGAGTCTCTTAAGTGTAACAATCCTAAGTATTGTCATTTTTGTGTAGTTTTATTAAACTTATCTGTGGTCTGGGTTTCATGTATTTTTGACATTTTTAAGTGGTTGTTGGGGTTTCAACTAAGGACCTTATACTTTCCTGGCAAATACTCTACCATTTAACCCACGCCTCAACCCTTTATACTTTAATCACATTTCAGATATGTCCTTACTTTTTGTTATTGTTCTGGCTTGCCTTGAACTGCCATCTTCCTACCTATCCCTTCCTTATAGCTTAGATTGTTCACCATACCAGCTTGACATCTTAGAATTTAAAAACAAAATACAAAAAACCATTTCAGCTAGGAGCCATTGGTTTACACCTGTAATCCTAACTACTCAGGTGTTTGAGATACTGAAGATCTTGGTTTGAAGCTAGCCAGGGCTTTTATCTCCAGTTAAGCATCAAAAAGGCCAGAAGTGGAGCTGTGGCTCAAATTGCAGAGCATTAACCTTGAGCCACAGTGCCACTTCTGTTTTTTTGAGTGGTTAATTGGAGATGAGTCTCATGGGGACTTTCTGCCCAGGCTGGCTTCAAACCATGATCCTTAGATCTCAAGCCTCCTGAGTAGTTAGGATAATAGGTGTGAGCCACCAGCACTCAGCTGGATACAAAATTTATCCTCATCATTTATCTCTGTTATCATCACACAATATTATGATATATTTTTCCTTTTCCTATTGTATCACATACCAAATTGAGTATCTCAAATTGTCACTGAAGGGTCTGAGAAGGTGGCTTAGTGGTTGAGTGCTTGTCTTACATGCATGAGGCCCTGGGTTCTATTCCTCAGCACCATTTAAGCAGAAAAAGCTGGAAGTGGTGCTGTGGCTCAAGTGGTAGATCGCTAGCCTTGGGCTGAAGAGCTGAGGGACAGCACCCAGGCCCAGGGCTCAGGCCCCACGACTGACAAAAAAAAAAAAAATCACTGAAAATTTTATTAGTATCATGGGATATAAAGTTGTTGGAAAGCTAAAGGAAATTGAGAAATTGAACTTTTTCAAAAACTCACATCTTTTATATTTAAATAGCAGCAGAGTAATCTATAAAATAAATTCTGTTTTCCCATTAACTTATAAACTTAGATACTAGATGTTCCTATGAGGAGAGTAGTGTGATAGATTGTGAACTTTGGGGTCCTTGTGCTCTATATGTAATCCTAACTTGTTATATGACTCCAGGGACATTCCTTAAGTTGCCTGAGCTTCCTGGGATGTTGAAAGTATTGAAAGAGATACAGTAATGGAAGGATCTGGCCTAGTGCTTGGCATATTATATGTAGTTCTCATTAACATTTGTCTTTCCCTTCTTTCTCTAAATTAGATCATTCTCATTTTCTAGAGAAAAACAAAACACAATTTATATGAGGACCATTTCCCAGTACCAGGAAATCAGTGCCTGCTTTGCATGGTCAGCAGCTCCTCTGGGAACTGTGCAGCTAGCTGTCACATGTCTGCAGGATGGTTTTGTACAAATAGATTAGAATGAAATCTTGGCTGTCCTTACAAAAGAACTACAGTATTTTCAGTGTTACTCAGAGTTCTAATACATAGGATATTTTTCAAGAGGGACAACCTTCAAAACATTGACTTGGGTACAGTAGAGTTTTATAATCCTAGTTCTACTCATGACCCAGAATAGGAGAATGGAAGCTTATAGTAGAGAAGAAATTCTCCTGTTCTGCTGAGAGGAAGGGAAAGTTTTCTACATAAGGGAAATTGAACCAAGCCAACAAACTGAATAAAATCTTTCCATGTCTTCTCATCACAGAATTTTGGTTTGCCAAAATTCTTTACCATTACCTATAAGACCCTATGACTTCTTCATTTTTTATCATTCTCCTGCTTATTTGTTGGTCTTTTCTCCAGTAAGCTCATTCCTGCCTTAAACTCAGATCCTCGGGCTTGCTAGGCAGGTCCTCTACCACTTGAGCAATGTCCCTAGTCTTTTTTGCTTTGTTTTATTTTTGAAGGCTCACATTTTGCCCAGGACTGGCCTCAGACTGTTATCCTCCTACCTATGCTTCTGCATAGCTAGGATGTAAGACAAATATTACAATATCTGGATTATTTATTGAGATATGGGGGTCTCAAAAATCTTATTCAAGGGCTGGGAAGGTGGCTCAGTGGTAAAGCGCTTGCCTTGCATGCCTGAGGCCCTGTGTTTGATTCCTCAGCACCACATAAGCAAAAAGAAAGCCAGAAGTGGTGCTGTGGCTCAATTGGTAGAGCGCTAGCTTTGAGCTGAAGAGCTGAGGGACAGCGCCCAGGCCCTGAGTTCAGGCCCCAGACCGGACCCAAAAAAAAAAAATCTTATTCATGTTGGCCTTGAACTTCAATCCTCCCTATCTCGGCTTCTCTAATAGCTAAGATTACAGAAATCAGCCACTGCACTTAGCTTTCAGTTCATTCTCTTTTATAGTGTTATCTTCATGACACTTTTCCCTATCAAAATCATTTTCATATATTTGTTTATATATTATTCATGTTCTCCCTGTAGAATGAAAGCCTTTTTTTTTTTTGTCGGCCGTGGGCTTGAACTCTGGGTTTGGGTGCTGTCCCTCAGCTCTTCAGCTCAAGGCGAGCCACCAGCGCTCGACTGAAAGCCTCTTTTATCTCTAAGGTCAGAACATAAATTGTGAATGTGTATAGACTGACTGACTGACTGACTGACTGACCCACCGACCGACTGACCGACCCACCCTTGGGTTACCTTAGCTTACATACATAGGGTGTTTGGAAGGCATGCACAAAGCACAGAGGTTTCACACAGCAAGTGTGTGTTTAGTCACTGAGATTGGATCTCTGTCCTTTCTAACTCTAAAAATATTTAGAAGAAGATGCTCAAAAAATAACCAATGAAGCCGGGCGCTGTTGGCTCACGCCTGTAATCCTAGCTATTCAGGAGGCTGAGATCTGAGGATCGCAGGAGAGACCGTGAGACTCCTGTCTCCAATAAACCACCAGAAAACCGGAAGTGGCGCTGTAGCTCAAGTGGTAGAGTGCTCGCCTTGAGCTGAAGAGCACAGGGACAGCGCCCAGGCCCAGAGTTCAAGCCCCACAACCGACAAAAAAAAAAACAACCCAATGAATTTGATAATATACTAACAGCATATAACCTACTTTATACTCTATAAAAATCCATAGCCACAATTAACTTTATATTAAATGATATTCCTAACAGAGCGTTATTTGAAAAATGGAGACTAGAACTCTATCTAAAACTGTATAGGGAAACAAAATGTACCATTTATGTTAATTAACCCTAATTATTTCTGGATTTGAGTCGTACTTTATTTTGCAGTATAAGCCATGAAGAAATGGATGTTATGATGCATTTTATATATGGAGGAACTTTGGATTTTCCAGATAAAGCAAATGTTGGGTAAGTATTACTTTAAAAAATTTTAGTATTTTGGGCTGGGAAGGTGGCTCAGTGGTAGAGTGCTTGCCTTGCATGCCTGAGGCCCTGGGTTCGATTCTTCAGCACCACATAAACAGAAAAAGCCGGAAGTGATGCTGTGGCTCAAGCGGTAGAGGTAGAGTGCTCACCTTGAGCTGAAGAGCTGAGGGACAGCGCCCAGGCCCAGAGTTCAGGTCCACGACCGGAAAAAAAAAAATTAGTATTTTGGGGGGAGGGAAGGGGGGGCAGGAAGGATTGGGTGGGGGGCCGGGAGGAGGATGGAAAGGGATAGAAAGGGGAAACAAAGGAGGAGGCTACAATGCTTGATAAGAAATACACTCATTATCTTGCCCATGTAATTGTAACCTCTCTGTATAGTATTTTCACAATAAAAAAAAAGAAAAAATTTTAGTATTTTATAGATTCTGCTTTTTGAAGTATATTGCAAAATGTCAATGAAGGACAAGCTTCACTTTTATTATCTAGTGTGCTCTATCTTGAGAATATGTTTGGGGAATATCTTTAAACAATAAGGAGGTCACCTTATGCAGAAGAAAAGGTGATTCATAATTCAATAATATTAAGAAGCTTTTATATATATATAGATTATATTAGAAGAACCTTTTTTTTGCTTGGAAAGAGATACATTTTTTTGTTTGTTTGTTTGCTTTTTGTTGGAGGTGGGGCCTGAACTCTGGGCCTGGGCGCTGTCCCTTGGCTCTTCAGCTCAATGCTAGCACCCTACCACATGAGCCACCGCACCACTTCGGGCTTTTTCTGCTTATGTGGTGCTGAGGAATTGAACCGAGGGCCTTATGCATGCAAGGCAAGCACTCTACCACTGAGCTACCTTCCCAGCCCGATAGATGTTCTTCTAAAGTTAATCAACCAGTAAATCTTTTAATCTTATCTTTTTCTTTTTTTGTTGTACTGAGTTTGAACTCACTCTTTCTCTTGTTAGACAGGCATTCTACCATTTGAGTCATGCCTCCAGCCACACTGTTTTTTTCATTTATAGGATTTTACTTCTTTGAAACAGCGTATCTCTATGTAACCCATAGAGATATGGATGGTCTCAAACTCTCCTTCCTCCTCAACCTCCCAAGTGCTGAGATTATAGGTGTAAACCACTATATCTAGTTTACAATGTCTTTTTCGTTTCTTTTTTATGGGGACTGGGACTGGAACTCATACCTATTTTTGTTAATTAGCTAATTCTCTACCAACTGAGCCATGCCTTTATTCCCAGGATGTCTTTTTAAACAGCAAAAAAAGAAAAAGGAAAAGCATTAAAACTTAAGAATATGTGAGACTCTGCACTGGTAGGCTCATGCCTATAATCCTCGCTACTCAGGAGGCCAAAATCTGAGAACCAGGTTAAAAACCAGTCAGAGCAGACAAATCCAAGAAACTCTTATCTCTCCCTAACCAGCAAAAAAGCTGAAAGTGAAGGTATGGCTCAAGTGGTAGAGTGCCAGCCTTGAGCAAAGAAAAAAAAAAAAAAGGTAGTAAGAGTTTAAGGCCCTAAGTTCAAGATCCAGTACCTGCGCACACACATACACACATAGGCAACAACAGCACAACAACAATAACATATGGTATCTTAAAGACCAATAGTTATGTGAATCTTACATATTTTATAGTAAAATACTATTAGCGCTCCTAAAATTTTATTATTGAAGAATGAAATCCCACCACCTACCATGCTGTTTCAATTTTCCAAATCTCTCTCCTTTTCTTGCTATTTTAACATAAAATAAGTGTAAGGTGCTTTTCCATTTAAAAAAATTCACTGGGTTTCCTTTAATTTTGAACTGAATATATTTTATATATTTTTAAAATAAATATTATATATTGATATATTTCCTATATTTTACAATTGATATAATAATGAATATATATTTAATTATATATTATATATTTTAAATATATAATATATAAAAATATATTTTTATATATTTTAGGGAATAACATTATGTTTTTACTAAGGTTTTATCCCCTACAACTTACATGAAGTTTTTTCATGCTCTGAAGGCTTCTAGGCTTCCTAAGTACCTAAAGTATGTGTAGGTATTCTGCATTACTTACTAAATGAAAGGAGTACTCTGGTTATGGATACTGTCTCTAATTTTAAAATGATTACTAGGCACTTTCAATATAATAAGCATCAATAAATTGCCTTTCCTTATTATATTAATTAATTACAAATTTTTGTAAGATTCATACCCATCAGAGCAGTTTGATTTGTTCTGTATGTCGCTGAACATAAGAAAGCAATTTGGAACAAATTTTAGCTTATTCCTTGTTATTCAACACTAAGCAAATTATATGTCAGTGCTTTGAACTCCTGCCCCTGTGTCCTTTCTATAATCCATAAGGAATATCTATTAGGTAAAGTAAAAGTTAGAATTAAAAGAATTCAGATTCCTTTTTCTAAATAGTCCACATGTTATCAGTAATTACTGTATATTATGGTTTGATTTTAAATTTAAGAATTAACAGCCATCTATTTTTATTTTAGACAGATACTCAATGTCGCTGATATGTATGGGCTAGAAGGATTAAAAGAAGTAGCAATCTATATTTTAAGAAGAGATTACTGTAATTTCTTTCAGAAGGTAATTATTCTCAGAAATCTTTACTCAGTTAATTAAGTACTAGATTTTTAAGTACTAGATTTTTAACTTTGATAATAATAGTGCTTTAAATATTAAAAATATTAAATCAGTCTAAGTAATGGGAGTTCCAGCTGAGAAATAATGTATGCTTTCAAAACATCAGAAACACTTTAAATAATTTTAGGTAAAATAAATTTATGTGGAAGGGTTTATTAAAAGGAGGTAAAAATGTCCAAAAAACTCAGAATGTACTTCTAGAATAAAGGATTTGGTAGAAGGAGAAAGCAAGGCAAGAATTATAGACACCTCTATTAATCTGAGAGCCACACAACAAGCACTTCATTAGTTGCATTAATCTCTTCTATACCACTGCAGCTTTTACTTGGGATGAAACTTAGTCCTTCCCAGGTGAAATCTGAGCACCATTTTTAATTTTAGTTCATGTGAATTTCAAACCCATTTTGCACATTATTCTTAGATTTCTCATTGTTTTAATGTACTTTGATTGTAGGTTGTTTGTATTGTTACATTTTGTTCTGCATTTTCTACAATGTGCATATATTATTTTAATCACCAAAAACAATTTTCATAAGAATTGTATTTCCTTCTTCTTGGATACTTGATATAATATGCATTGTATAAATTCTAATTTGGTTATTTGAATAACATTTAAATTTCAACTTTTTGCGTTGGATAGAATTGTTTTGTGTGGATGTTGGGTAGAATTTTTCCTATCTCCTTATACATTATATCTAAGGAAGCAATACATATGCTATAAAAGAGCCATGAGCAGTTGGATCTAGTACTGCTACAGTGAGCTCCTGTGCAAAGTTTACTGAGAGTTAATGAACCCCTTAGCTGTCTTTAATCTTCAGTTTACTCCAATCTCCTTAATTAAGGGAATTGAAGGAAGGGAGACTGCTGTGATTTTTCTCAGGTTTGTAGAATGAAGAATTGTGGAAAGTTTTTTTCTTCTCCTTTTATATGCCTCTCTGTCTTCCTAGCCAAGAACAAAGTAGAGAGATCCAAGTAAATCTACTATATCTGTAAAACCAGGTCACCTTGGAGCAGAAAAGAAAGTGGGAAAACATTTCTTGGGGGAGGTTTGAATAGACCAGAGAGGCCAGTGAGAATATCCTAAGTATGGAGATTTCTAAAGAGATAAGGCTTTCTGTATAAATCAGTGCTGTCTGGATGATAAGAAGAAAAAGGATAGAGATTCCACTCTACACTCAGTTTACTCTGGGTCCAGAGGAAAGGAGGAAGACCTTAGTGGTTCCATGAACACTAGAGGTGACTGATTCAGGGCTAAATAATGGTGTTTTACCTTGGAGACATTGTATATAATGAACCATTGGAAAAATTTTATCCACCGAGATGAATTGAAGCTTGATCTGCTCCTAAAAGAATGATCATGTTGGGGGCTGGGAAGGTGGCTCAGTGGTAGAGTGCTTGCCTTACATGCATGAGACCCTGGGCTCGATTCCCCAGCACCACATAAGCAAAAAAAAAAAAAAGCTGGAAGTGGTGCTGTGGCTCAAGTGATAGAGTGCTAGCCTTGAGCTGAAGAGCTGAGGGACAGCACCCAGGCCCAGAGTTCAGGCCCCACA
>NW_012267255.1:11187383-11223038 GCF_000151885.1 Dipodomys ordii
TCTACCACTGAGCCACCTTCCCAGCCCCTCCACTTAATTTTTAAGAGAACACAAAAGCCAGGAGCTGGTGGCTCATACCTGTAATCCTAACAACTCAGGAGGCTGAAATCTAAGGATCCTGGTTCAAAGCCCGCCCAGGCAGGAAAGTCAGTGAGACTCTTACCTCCAATAAACCACCAGAAAACCAGAAATAGTGTTGTGGCTCAAAATGGTAGAGTGCTAGCTTTGAGTAAAAGAGCGCAAGGACAGCACTCAGGCCCCAAGTTCAAGCCCCACAACCAATAACAACAATAAAAAAACACAAAAGGCATAATTGTCTCTGTTAAAACAGCAAGAAATATTTCTTTTTATTATCACCATTATATTGAAAATATATTTACAGTAATTCATTAACTTTAATGTCATCTGTATTTCTGTGATTATGAATATTTGAGAACAGTTTCTAATTTTGTTGCCCTGTTACTTTACATATTGGAATAGTATGTTTTTATAAAGATGCTTTTGAATATATATAGTTTTTAGTTCTCATTAGTGCAGTCTTCTCAGTGACTTACAATATCACAAACTTCTAATAACACTCCACAGTAATACAAATTTGTATATAATGTAATAGATAACTGCCTTAGAACTGCTGAAGCTAGCTTGTTATGTAAAGGGAAAAGCATGGGGAGCCTACTCTGCACCCCATTTATAGTGGGTCCAGAGGGAAGGAGGAATATAGAGATACCCCATCTACCCACTGCCTCTCCTATTAGCATCCATCACCAGGTGGCTATATTTGAAGCTACATTGGCTGTTGCTATCAGTGTCATTTACATTAGGGTTTATTCTTGGTGTAGGGTTTATTCTTGGTCTTGGGCCTTATTGAGGTTTAGAAAAATGTATAATAACATAGAGTTATCATTAGAGTGTCATATAGAATATTTTCAGGGCCTTAAAAATTCTTCCCCTCTCCCCTGGCCCTCAGCAACCACTGAATTTATTTGTTTGTTTATTGATTGATTGATTGATTGATTGTCGGTTGTGGGGCTTGAACTTTGAGCATGGGCACTGTCCCTGTGCTCTTCAGCTCAAGGCGAGCGCTCTACTGCTTGAGCCACAGTGCCATTTCGGTTTTCTAGTGGTTTATTGGAGATAAGAGTCTCATGGACTTTCTTGCCCAGGCTGGCTTTGAACTGTGATCCTCCGATCTCAGCCTCCTGAGTAGCTAGGATTACAGGCGTGAGCCACCAGCACCTGGTTGAATTTTTTTTCATGTCCCATAGTTTTGCTTTTTCTAGATTGTTATGGAGTTAAAATCATACCCAAACTTTTTAAATTGGATTCTTACGAATACTCAGTAATATGCATAAAAGTTTCTTCTATATCCTTTTCATGACTCAGTAGCGCAATTTTCAATGCTGAAGATTCCATTGAATGGTTTACTGATCCATTCACCAGCAGAAGTTGAGTTGTTGCCTAGTTTGGACAATTACAATTAAAGCTGATACAAATACTTGTATTCAGGTTTATGGAAAGGTGTTTTAAAGAAAAAATAATTTAAGACATTGAGTAGAGAATAACTACAAACAGTATGCTGGTGGATTCCAAATAAAGAATTAAGTGGAAAACATTGAATCTTAAAATTCATCCAATTTTAGCTATATGTATGTATTTGGTAGTTTAGGTGTATACATCATGTTGTCTTTATGAACCAGCTGGTCCTCTGCAAATTGAAAAAGAATAAATGTGATGTTTCTTATCAATTTTAGCCTGTTCCCAGAACATTGACATCTATTCTAGAATGCCTCATTATTGCTCATTCAGTTGGAGTGGAAAGTCTTTTTGCTGACTGCATGAAGTAAGTTATCTTAAGTAGTGTTGCTATTAATAATTGAGATATTTTATTATTTTATTCAATTTTGCAGAGAGTTTTAAACTCAGACTATTTTCTTGGGTGCAATGCATGTACTTTAGTGCTACTAGTTACACCAGTTAAGTAGAAAGTATTTATTTAGATATTATTCAAGATATGTGGGATCAATGTTATTTAACCATAGTTATATTAAAGCCAGTGCACATAACCCAACATGGGTCTAAAATATGTATTTCTAAGAAAGCATGTAAGTCATAATAGTAATAACTGGTCAAAACATACATGTTTTAAATTTTATAATTAAAAACAAAAATATGGCTGACTTACATTGAGATGTAGTTTTAGTACTCTAATTTGAACTCCTTTTTTTTTTTTTTAACAGGTGGATTGCAAAGCACTTTGCAAGGTTTTGGTCTGAGAGAAGCTTTGCAAATGTACCCTCCGAGATTCAGAAAAGTTGTCTTGATATGTTGATTCAATCTTTAGTAAGTGTAACCTGAATTCCCATGTTTGTATGTGCAGTCAAAAAGTCAATTCAGTTTTGTATAGTCTCTCAGTGATTGAAATGTCAATATAGAATGTTATTTTTAAAGTAAGATTGGAAAAGCAATTCCAGATAACTCAGGACCACTTAAAGGAAGCTAGAGTTCAGGACCCCATAACCAGCAAAAATAATAATAAGAGGAATGGCTGAAAATTTCCTTTATATAGAGAAAGAAAAGGATATCCAGATCAAGAAGTCCAAAAGGCCTTAAGTAAGATGAATAAAAATCTACACCAAGATACCTTTAAAAAAAATTGTGAAAATACCATACAGAGGGGTTACAATTACATGGGCAAGGTAATGAATTGTTTTTTTTTTTGGGGTCCGGTCGTGGGCCTGAACTCTGGGCCGGGGCGCTATCCCTCAGCTCTTCAGCTCAAGGCTAGCACTCTACCACTTGAGCCACAGCCCCACTTCTGGCTTTTTTTTTTCTGCTTATGTGGTGCTGAGGAATCGAACCCAGGGTCTCATGCATGCAAGACAAGTGCTGTACCACTGAGCCACCTTCCCAGCCCCAAGCTGTCATCATCTCTCTTACCTCCTTTGGAATTTCTATAATGTCTGTATCGATCTTATCTAGGGTGTCCATAAACCCTTGCTCTTTCCTTATTTTCTTTTTTTGGGGCTCTATCTCAGGGCCTCGATGCTGTCCCTGAGCTTTTAGCTAAAGGCTAGCACTCTACCACTTGAGTCACCACTCCTAGCTTTTGATGGTTACATGGAAATAAGAGTCTTGTGGACTTTCCTGTCCAGGCTGGCTTCAAACTATGATTCTCAGATCTCAGCCTCCTTAATCATTGGATTAAGTTCTTTGAGTTTGCTGATCCTTTCTCCTATTTTGGTTTGTTTACTGTTGAATCTTCCTAGTGAATTTTTAAATTTATAAATTACATTTTTCATCTCAGTGATTTTTGTTTGTATTTCATGTTTTCTATCTCTTAACATCCTGAGCTTGGTGACTATCTTTAGTAGTTATTTTGAACTTCTGTCAGGTAAATTATATACAATTGCATTTCTCCTCTGTTTATAGTTCATCTTTTATTAATACTTCATTTTATGCATTGTGGATATTTTGAGTTTTAAAGATTGAAAATTTGTAACAACTCTGCAGTAAGTCTTATTAGTGTCATTTTTTCCAATAGTAATGTGTCCTTACTTTGTGCCTTTATGTCATTTTTTTGTTATTTTCAGTTTCTTTTTCACTACTGTTAGTCTATTACAGTTATATGTGATCAGTGATCTTTGATGTTACTATTGTAAATTTTTTTTGGGGGGGGGTGTCAGTTGTGGGGCTTGAATTCTAGGCTTGGGCCCTGTCCCTATGCTCTTTACCTCAAGGTGAGTACTCTACCACTTGAGCCACAGCGCCACTTCTGTTTTTCTAGTGGTTTATTGGAGATAAGAGTCTCACTGACTTTCCTGCCTGGGCTGGCTTTGAACCATGATCCTCAGATTTCAGCCTCCTGACTAGCTAGGATTATAGGCATGAGCCACTGCTGCCCAGCTTATAAATGTTTTTGAGTTACCACAAACTACCCACATAAATAGCAAGTTTAATGTGTGTGTGTGTGTGTGTGTGTGTGTGTGTGTGTGTGTGTGTTGGATTGTTCCACTGACCTTCTCTCTCCCCATCTCTCTCCATCTCTTGCTCTCCTCAGCCCTTCTTATTCTCTGAGAAACAGCAATATTGAAATTGGGCCAATTAATAACCCCATAATGAATCTGAGTGTTCAGTACAGAGAAAGTCACATGGTTATCACCTTAAATCAAAAGCTTAGTGAGGAAGTCATGTCAGAAGTCAAGATAGGCCAGACTTGGTGGTACATGGTATAAACCTAGCACTTAAAGGTAGAGGCAAGAGGAGTGTGTCTTTGAGGCTAGTCTGGGCTACATAAAAGACCCACTCTCAAAAAAAAAAAAAAACCTGAAAATCAGGTCTATTATACTAAGCAATTAGCCAAATTGTGAGTACAAAGGAAACGTTTTTGAAGGAAATTAAAATCTTGGCTCCTGTGAACACACAGATAAGAAAGCAAACTTTTTTTTTTTTGGGGGTCCGGTCATGGGGCCTGAACTTGGGGCCTGGGTGCTGTCCCTCAGCTCTTCAGCTCAAGGCTAGCGCTCTACCACTGGAGTCAAGCACCACTCTGGCTTTTTCTGTTTATGTGGTGCTGAGGAATTGAACCCAGGGCCTCTGGCATGCAAAGCAAGCGCTCTACCACTGAGCCACCTTCCCAGCCCCAAGAAAGCAAAACTTTTTTGCTGATATAGAGAATGTTTTAATGGTCTCTATATAAGATCAAATCAGCCACAACAAACTTTTATGAAATCCTAATCAGGATCAAGGCCCTAATGCTTCACTTCTGTGAAGGCTAAGAGAAATGAAGAAGCTGCATTAAAACAATTTGACTAGCAGAGGTTAGTTCATGAGTTTAAGAAAGAATCTACAACTGTAACATATCAATATGGGTGAAGAGCAGGTGTTGATGGCAAAGAAGCTGCAGAAAGTTATCCAGAAAACCTAGTGAAGATAATTGATAGACTAAAGAGCTTTAAATTGGAAGAAGACGCCATCTAGGACATCCATAGCTAGAGAGAATCAATGACTGACTTAAAAAAGCTTCAAATAACATGCTATCTCTTGTTAGGGACTAATGTAGCTGATTACTCTAAGTTGAAGCCAGTGCTGATTTACCATTCTGAGAATCCTAAGCCCCTTAAGGATTGAACTAAATCTCTGTGCTTTGTAAATGGAGCAGCTGGGCCAGGGTAATACATCTGTTTACAATATGGTTTGCTGAATATTTTAAGTCCACTGTAGATCTTTCAGGGTATTACTGCTCATTAACTATGTACTTTAAATTAATATTATATAAACTTAGATGATAAAGCAGAGATGAGGTTTGAGAGAATTGACTCAAATTTTGGAAGACGTTCTATTGGTAAAATATTACCAAACCATAGCATATTGTAGAGAAATCAGTCATGATAGCGGCAAACTTATTTTTTGTCCTATTATAAGAAATAATCACAGCTACCTTAACCTTCATCAATTACTACCCTGATTAGTTAGCAGCCAGAAACACCAAACACAACCTCCACCAGCAAAAAGTCTGTACTCATAGAGACTCCGATGGTTAATATTTTAGCCATAAAGTGTTTTTAATCAAGTTGTTTACATTTCTTTAGGCATAATGCTGTTGCACACTTAATAGTCTGCAGTACAGTATAAATAACTTCTGTGTGCTCTACACAATGAAAAATTTCATGTGACTTGCACTACTGTAACTCATTGCACAACATTGTGACAGTCTGGAACTAAACTCTTCTCTGAGGTATGCTTGTAATCATTTCACGTGAGTTGGCTTCTATCCTTGCCTTCTTATTCTTTTGTTTGAAGCTTATCTCTTTGATTCTTCATTTTCCTTGCCATGTGTTGCACACACCCACATATTTTTTCCTGCATATTAGACAGAACAGCCAGGCTTTTTGTACTGGCCTTCTGCTGGAGAAGACCTTTGCCAACCAGCTCAGCTAGAGATACTGGGATCATCTCAAATCATCTTGCTAATCTAACTTGGTGTCTTTGTTGTTCATGACTCCTAGGAATGTCCAGTGAGACTGGAGCACGTTCCTTGTATAGCCTCTGAAAAGTTGACACCCAGTTCATCTCTGTGTAGTTTGGTCTGTACTGAGCCAAGGAAGAAAGTTCAAGTGACTAGTTGCAGGCTGACTATGCCAGGCTATCTACTGTTGTTGTTGTTGTTTCTTTTTTCAATGGAACATGTCCATGTCTGTTAATGCCACCCTGACCCTCGGTGGCTAAGGTATGGTAGGTCTCCTTATCACTCTAAAACAAGGAAGACAGAAGTTGATTCTTTGTGAAGCCTCCATAAAAACTAGGGCTATAGATTCACATTCCAGTTCTGTCTCTCCCCAGAGAGTTGAGAACTAGGTTTAATTTTTTTTTTTTTTTTGGTTCACTCACTTTGTGCTATGCTAAGGTAAGAGACTGATTCCCAGCCCAAACCACCTTCTCTTTTCTCAGTAATCCTCAAGCATAACTGCATTATTCTGGGGTTTTATTACTACCCCAAGACAAGCAAGACAAAGCCAGTCCTCTGGGAATGATCTAGAAAAATTAAGATGTTTTTGGTAAGCTCCAACTCTTTGTGTCCCAGGACAGAAACTGGGAGCTGGACTTGTAGTAAGAGATATCTCAGATTTCCCTACCAGCTTTATAATAATTCATTTGTAACATTTCAAGTCATGGTTTAACTATTTTCTTGTTCTTAAACTGTTTAAATCCTTTTAAAATATACAAATTTTTGCCCTGTTGAGCCTAATTAAGCTGATATATGTGTGAATATATATGTGTGTGTATATATATATATATATATATATATACATACACATATATATACACATACATGCTCAGTTACTAATTTTAAGGATAAAGGGTAAATGCCTATTTGACTAACTTGATATCACAAGTATTAAGAAATAGTATGAATTATAATATATAATGTTAGGATAACGGAAGGCAGCTGGAAAAAATTCAAGTTGAATTCACACCTCATATGTCATAGTAGGGATATATTCCAAATAAGTCAGATATTTGAATGTTAAAAATTCAGCAATTAAAATCCTATAATATATAGTGTCATTACTTTGTAATCTTGCACAGAATGGAGCTACAAAATTCAGAAGCAACAAAGGAAATTTGATTACATAAAAACATACCATCTCTACATAGTAAAAATGCCCTAAAAAGAGTTGGATTTTTGTTTTTTGTTTTTTTCTAGTTGTCGGGCTTGAACTCAGGGTCTGGGCGCTGTCTCTGAGCTCTTTTGCTCAAGGCAGGTGCTCTACCACTTTGAGCAATAGCTTCACTTCTGGTTTTTGTATGGGTAATTGGAGATAAGAGTCTCATGGGGACTTTTCTGCCTGGACTGGCTTCAAACCATGATCCTCAGATCTTGGCCTCAAGAGTAGCTAAGATTATAGATATGAGCTAAAAGAGTATTCTTTTTTTAAAAGATCTTAAGCACTGTCAGAAAAAACAAGTTATATATAGTTCATACATTTATAGTATAAATTCTAACAGAGTTTCTACAGATTGATTTTTTTAATGGAAAGCTAAAGCTAGTATAGAATTAAAAGGTCACAAAAGAAATTCAATATCTTTTCATATGAATAGCAGACTCTGTAGTTCATTTAAGAAATGGTCATTGAGGGCGGGGCTGGGTGGACATGGAGATGGGAAGGGATAGGAAGGGGAAACAGGAGGCAACAATGCTTGATAAGAAATGTACTCATTACCTGGCCCATGTAATTGTAACCCCTCTGTATGGTATTTTCACAAAAAAAAAAAAGAAAGAAAGAAATGGACATTGAAACTATAGCATCCTACTATTTTCTACCTTTCAAAATGGTAAAAATAAGGAAATTGGTTCTATATTGTACGACGTACAGAAATGTATTAATTAATTCCTGGGAGAGCATGAGTTAATGTGGCTTTTGCTCTGTTTTCCAAACTTTTTTGACTGGCTAAAGCTAAGTGGGTTTTTTTTCCCATTATAGCCCATCTGATAATATATAACTGAAACGAGTTTCAGAACTCTTTCTTTCGTTTTTCTTTTTTAGTACTGATTTTGAACAACTAAATACATGTCTCCAGACTGATAGGGAAGAATCTGAATCTGAATCTGCATTGAACATACGTTGGCAGTATTTGGCTACCCTGGTATCTTAGTTCATATCTTCTGGGCCCATATTTATATACTCTGATCATTGCTGTAGCAATCTAGCTGCACACAGGTGTGATCTGACAGCACTGTTGCTCAGCTATTTCATATTCTTTCTCACTTCCTATTCTGTGGTGTCGGAGCTGGCCCACATGGGATACCTACACCTCAACAGTTCTTTACTTAGTTTGCTTGCTTGTTTGCAATGCTAAGATTGAATCCAGGGCTCATACATGCAAGGCAAGCACTCTGTCAATAGCTATATCTCCAGCATAGCCATGCTGAACCTTGTAATCCTGGCAATGAAAGGGAGTTGACACTCCAGAGAGTAACTTTTGACCAAGCGAGATGGGAACCAGTGGTTAAATGTTTCTTCTTTGTCTCTTGAATGGTTAATTCAAAGTTCATCCTCCATATTTGTCATAAGGGAGTCCTACACAAGACTAACTCCCAGGCAGTGAATACTCTGTCAGTATTTCTCAAACTGATGTATATATAAACCACTTAGCAATTGTGTTTAAATACAGATTTAAACTCAGTAACTGAAATGATGACCCACGGAGCCCAGATTTGTAACAGGCTATGACTGATGCTAGTGCTGCATGCACACTTTGAATATAAGAAGCTAGAAAACATACCTGTAGCCTCACTTTCTTCCCTTCCCTGTTTTTTTCTCCCTGGGCCTTGAATCCCCTAAAATAAGCTATCTATGGACAAACCTATTTCTCCCTTTCAGTTTTTCTACAGAACCCATGCTAAGAAATATAGTGTTAACCCATTAACTCTATAGATAAAATACATATATATGTAAAATGTTTACACAAGGTAATTTGTTAATATAACAACAAAACATTGGAAACAATGTAAATGTCTAAATCAAGAACTAATTAAATGATGTATCTATATTATAGACTATTAAATAGCTATTAATACAATAACAGGACGAGAAGTGGTATTGCATACCTATAATCCCAGCACTCAGAAGGAGAGGAAGGAAGGAGGATAACATCTGGGTTACATCATGAATTCAAGAATATTAATAGGTGGAGGCAACAATGCTTGATAAGAAATGTACTCATTATCTTGCCCATGTAGTTGTAACCCCTCTATATGGTAATTTCACTATAAAAAAAAAATATCAGGGGCTGGGAAGGTGGCTCAGTGGTAGAGCGCTTGCCTTGCATGCATGAGGCCCTGGGTTCAATTCCTCAGCACCACACAAGCAAAAAGAAAAAAAAAATATCGAAGGCTACGTATTGATACCCAGTCTCTCACAAAAATGAAATCCCAAGATAGTAAAAGGGCTCTCCATACATTGACAAGAAAAAATGTTAAGGTGTATGCTAAGTGTAAAAGACAAAGTAGAATGTACGGTATGCTGTCTCCATTTGAATTAAATAAGGGAACACAGTGTGTGTGGACATGCGTGTATGCGTGTGTGCGTGTGCACGTGCCCACGCACCCACGCATGTACACATGATTGTATGTGTGTTGTACAAAATCATTCTGGAAGGATAAAGAAAAATAATACTGACTTGAAATTGGTTAGTATGGGACAAAAAGAAGGACTTTTCCTAGTATTACCTCTGGCCTAGAAGTATATTTTATTTCTTCTTTGAAATTCAAGATACTCTGACATTTAATATTTGTCATATATTCAAATCATTATGAAAAATAGTTTATATTATCATTTAATTGTATCTGTATTTTAGTTTTCTAAGAAATTCTAAGCTATATTATAAACTGTACTCTGTATCTCTACTGTAAAAAATTACTGTTAGAGCACATGGCATTATACATATAGTAAGCACTACTGCTATCTGCCAAATTGATTTGCATACCCTGCATTTGGTTCCACAATCAGAATAATGCCTATAGTGGAGTAAATTGGGCTTACTGCCTAAGATTCTTAGTAATTGCACTATTACTCAGAAAGTCACTATAGGAGGAAAGATTATAGTACTAAAAAAATAAAATAAAAGACTTGAGCTGGATGTTTATGTCTGTAAACCTAGCTACGTAAGAGGATAATCAAAATTCAAAGCCAGCCTGAGAAAAAAAAATGTCCACAGATTCTTATCTCCAAAAATAATCAACAAAAGCAGACTTGAAGCATGCCTCAAGTTGTAGACCACCAGTCAAGCAAGCCAAGTGAGCACAAGGACCTGAATTCAAGCCCCAGGACTAGCAAACACAGCAGCACAACAAAAACCTCAAATAATGGCAAAGTATGTTCTTTTCTCTGTTAAAGCAATGGAAATACATGACGCATTTTAAAAAATTCTTGCTAAGCCGGGCACCGGTGGCTCACGCCTGTAATCCTAGCTACTCAGGAGGCTGAGATCTGAGGATTGCGGTTCAAAGCCAGCCCGGGCAGGAAAGTTCGTGAGACTCTTATCTCCAATAAACCCCTAGAAAACTGGCAGTGTTTCTTTGGCTCAAGCGGTAGAGTGCTCGCCTTGAGCTGAAGAGCACAGGGACAGCGCCCAAAGCCTAGAGTTCAAGCCCCCCGACCAACCAAAAAAAAAAAACTTCTTGCTAAGAATGTAAAAATGTTAAGGTTTTAATGTTCCAGGATTAAACTTAAGTTATCTTAGAAATCCACTTACATTCTTAGTCTCTATGTTAAAGGACCAGTGAGACTACCTGAGTGTTTACTATGACCTAGTTCCTTACTAGGCTCCAGGGAGACCAGACATGGTTTCACACTCATTGAACATACAGCATAGTGAGGGAGACAGACATTAATCATGTGTTCATGTTTGAATAACTGCAAATGATTTAAGCACTTTAAAAAAAAGGGCCAGTTCTTTGAGACAAAGGAATCTGATGTAGGTGTGGGATCAGGGAAGACATACAATAGATTGAGAAGGTGTGGAAAGCCCATCTCTTGCAGTCCATGCTAAGTCTTTCTTTCTTTCATTCCCATTGCTATATGTTAAACCTATCTCACAACTTAAAAGGCTTGAAACTGATTTGTTATCTCATATTCTGTGGCTTGATTGGATGATTCTTCTGCTGATCTTGCTTGTGGCTATATCAAGTTCCTCTTGTGGCTAGGCTCGAAGCTTTGTTGTCTGTTCTCTTCTTTCCCTCCTTCTCCTTTACTTTTCTACTCCTTTCTTTCCTTCTGTTTGTTTGTTTTTAAGTATTGAAATTTGAACTCAAGGCCTTTTACCTGCTAGGCAGGCACTCTAGCATTTGAATGATAATACTACCCTTTTTTGCCCTACCTATTTTTCAGCTAAGATCTTGCATTTTTGCCCAGATAATGATCCTCCTAGTGGGAGATAAAGGATGGGGTAACAGTGATTAAAAACAAATGTACTTATTGCCTTACCTATGTAACTGTAACCCCCAGATCATCACCTTTTCAATTAAAAAAATGGTTCTCCTACCTGTTCCTCCCACATAACTGGGATTACAGATGTGAACTACCATGCCCTACTTATTGAGATGGGATCTTGCTAACTTCTGGACCAGAATGACCTAGAATCATAATCTACTCTGCCTTCCAAACAGCTGGGATTAAAAAGCCACCATATCCAACCCACACAATCTTTCTTTCCAAGCTTTTTTCTTAAAAGGCTTTTCCTAGTGGTTCCAGGATTCTAAGAGGATAGAGGCAGAAGCTGCAAGATTTCTTGAGACTTAGGCTCTGGAACTTGCACTTCACCATTAAAACAAATGAAAAGATCAGTCCATATTCAAGGCGTGAGGAAATAGAGTATACCTCTTGATGAATGGAGCTGCAAAGAATTTTTGGCCATGTTGTTGTTTTAATCTACTGTAGTCTGTAAGGTAATAAATTAATGTTTTCTAAGCATTGTTTTAAGAACTAGAAACCCAACACCAACAAGATGCGTCATATTTGCCATTTTTTCCTGTTTCTTGGATTTGTGAGATGTCATTCCACTTTTCATAGAAATTATTATTTGTGAATATATATTCTGTGGCATAAAATGAATCATTACTAAATGAAAAAATATAGCAAATAGAATCTTTGCAAATTAGAAAAGAGAAAGAATAAGTAATTTTTAGCCTTTCTGAATTTTTCACTTAAGGACATATATTTTATGATTATAAAAGAGCTCCTGCTAAATCAGTATAGACCTATAGTTATAGATTATCTCTATAGACATATACTTTATTTGTTTGTAAAAAGGTTTCCTTCTGTCATCAATGCTGGCCTAGAACTCAGGTAGAGCCCAGGCTTTCTCAAACTCACAATCTTCCTGAATGCTGGGATAACAGGCATGAACCTCTACACCTGACTCTGCACACAAATGAACTCAGTAATGATATTCTCAGAGAAGTCAACGTTGTTTTCTTTGTAGTTCTAAATTTTATTCTCAGGTTTATTTAGCTACCTTTCAGAGTTGGTTTTCCTAGTTCAAAATTTGCCCTTTTGGATAATTTTGAATGAATGAATGAATGAATGAACGAATGAATGAATATTTTAATTAAAGTTACAATGATAGTATCTATCTGATTGAAGTGAGTCATCGTGGGAGGGAGAGTGGACCTGAAACTTTTTTTGTTATGAGCAGTAATTCCACCTAACCTTTTTGTTTTTAATTCCATATTTTTTTAAATTCCTGTATATTTTTTTTTAAATTCTAGAGTGATAAGAATGCCGCTTTTCTTCTGATGGAAAGTGATAGGCTGATCCTCAGTTTACCCAGAGTAAAATGGACAGAAGCTGCATTGGCCATGGCATCTCAGCTCCAAGAACAGTGCATTGCCTTTATTGTAGAAAACTTCCCCAGCATCATTCAGAGTGAAAATTTCACTCTTTTCCTACAGGTACTATGTCTAAAATTTTATCCTTTATTTAATCTTCTCTTTGTTTTCTAATTTTAATTATGTAAGAGATTTTTAAGTGCAGGTTGCCTTTGATTAAATTAGTGTGATTTAAATAAATTCCATAGCAGATGGCAGAGTTAGCATGATGGACAGGATGTGGGC
This sequence comes from Dipodomys ordii, assembly GCF_000151885.1. Lineage (NCBI taxonomy): Eukaryota > Metazoa > Chordata > Mammalia > Rodentia > Heteromyidae > Dipodomys > Dipodomys ordii. The sequence continues at coordinate 11,200,498 of NW_012267255.1, forward strand.
TCACAACACAAGGCAGGCAGGAAGGACAGGTTTGAGTCCACTGGCAAGGCATACCGTGACACTAGCCAGCTCTGTCAGTCACCAGAGCCACATTTTAGAAATAAGAATCATAGATTTTTCTTTCCCTTTAGATTAAACCCAGAGCATATGCTTGCTTTGCTACACCTCTACCCATGATATTGTTTTGATCAGTAATACAATTATGGTCCCTGCAGAATTCCCTCTCTGACTTAGCAGCTACCTTCTCTAGAAGCAGTCATTGCATAAAGAATTCTTACTGCATATTTCTAGGTTCTGATACTAGAACTGTGTTGTCTCCTAAAAACAGTATGCATGTAGGATATATAATATGCAGATTTTTTAACAAAGGAATAGGAAAAGGCACTTATGATTTCTGGTGTTGAACTCTCATAGTCAGTTAAGATGGTTATTCTGCTTTCATGCTAGGCTTTCATATTTCTTACATATATTTTCATGTTTCTACTGAAAATCACTATGTATGTTTTACAGTCACAAGCGATGAGCAGCACAGCTGATTTGTTGGACAAAATTTTAAAAGCAATTGAAGAAAATATTACCACTGAAAATAGTTGCTCTCTTTTTATGGCTCTGGAAACATTACTGAACTCTGAAAATACACAAGAAATGGTACTAAATGTAATATAATTCATTAAAATAATGTAATATTGGAAGTGTTTGGAGATTTTAAATTACTTGTGTGGGTTTTTTTCTTTTTTCTTTTTCTTTTTCTTTCTTTCTTTTTTTTTTGTCAGTCGTAGGGCTTGAACTCTGGGCCTGAGCGCTGCCCCTCAGCTCTTCAGCTCAAAGCAAGTGCTCTACCACTTGACCCACAGCACCATGTCCGGTTTTCCAAGTGGTTTATTGGAGATAAGAGTCTCACGGACTTTTCCTGCCTGGGCTGACTTTGAACCATGATCCTCAGATATCAGCTTCCTGAGTAGCTAGGATTACAGGTGTGAGGCACCAGCACCCAGCTACTTGTGTGTTTTAAATATTGCATGAGTCAATGAAGCTAGGCAGTAGATACCTGGGGTTGATTATCTTCTCTACTTTTGTGTGTTTTTGCAATTTTCTTTAAAAAACTTGTATTATTGTTGTTGTTAAGAAGTTGTACAGGGCTGGGAAGGTGGCTCAGTGGTAGAGCGCTTGCCTTGCATGCATGAGGCCCTGGGTTCGATTCCTCAACACCACATAAGAAAAAAGAAAAAAGCCAGAAGTGGCGCTGTGGCTCAAGTGGTGGAGCGCTAGCCTTGAGCTTAAGAGATGAGGGACAGTGCCCAGGCCCAGAGTTCAGGCCCCATGACTAGACCCAAAAAAAAAAAAAAAAAGTTATACAAAGGAGTTACAATTCCATAAGTCAGGTTTTGAGTATAGTGTTGGTTGGTCAATGTTACTCCTTTCTTCATTTTCCCCTCTTTATCCTTACCCTGAAGATGTTTGGAATTTTCATAATAGAAAAATTATTTATAGTCTATTCATTTCCAAATGAAATTCTTATAAAAGTTTAGAATTTGGCAGTTTGGCTATTTAATTCTAAACATAGTTTGGTACTCAGCAATATTTTTTAGCAAGATGTAACGAGTATTTCTAGTTACTATACTCAATTTATAGTTATAAAATGAATATTTCAAAAAATATGTTCTTATATGTTCTTAATTTCCTTTCTCTTTAAAATCCTATTTTAAAATTAGACTAGGAAAACAAATTATAAGTATTTCTTATTTTAAAATGCAGCAATGACAGTAAGCTAATTGCAAATTATTGGCATTTTTAGATAAGAATGATAAAATAGTTCAGCATATTTATTAACTTATTCAAGAGTAATAAACTATTTCAACATATTTATTACACTAGTATAGAGTATTTGACCTTGTAATGTCATCGTTGATTTGGAAAGACTGTGGAAGGTATCTATATAAAGGCTTCTGATGCTTTAAAAATGTTCAGCTGTTCAGATTTAACTTCATGTTCACTATTAAATTCTATTAATGAGTAAGCTTTCATAAATAACATGTACCCAACGATCTTAAAAATCTAAGTGATGACATCATTGATCTGGCTTAGGAGTAAGTAGATTCGGAAAGGAATAATGACTGGTTGCTATGACAATGTGGCTCACACCAGCTGCTGATTTGTTGCTTGAACACAGGGTTTTACGTGCACGATCCAAGCTCTGCGTGATAAGCTGTGGATCTTCCTGGTTCAGTCTTTCTATGCTGTTCGTCACACAGAAAGCTGGAAACTGATGAGCACAGATGATCAACAGAAAATCAAAGCAGGTATGTTAGCCTTGAATTTTTTAAATGATCATATTACAGTCTTTGTATGGAAGATATTTTGAGGACATTCTGAATAGTGGTTAGATTAATATTTGTGCTTCTGTTCAATAATAGGATGCTAACCAAAACTAGTGATAGTATGTTAGGCAGTTTCAGTAAATTATGCTTTTTTGCTGCTTTTAGAAAATGAAACTCATTCTCTTTGTATGTATCAATTTTTTGTCCTACTGTAGCAGCCAAATTTGCTTAAAAGCATTCTTGTGAAGAGGTTAGAAGTATAAAAGGATATAATTCATGTAGAACAGATTACTGAACATACTTTCATCCCTCTTTTAAAATACATTTTACCATTAAGATCTTCCTTTTTTTTTCATAAGATACCCTTTCTTGTGGTTTTGCCTAAATTAGATGGCTTTATTTCACAATTGATTGGTTCGGTGATGTGGTGTGTGCTATTGCGGAGTGTCCCTCAGGAGCTGCACAGTGGTCTCTACATTTAATGGATACCATTTGAAACATTAGCATTAAACAAAAGATGTATATTGATCAGAATATATACTTATTTTAAAATATTACTATAAGAAATTCAGGGTGGAACCAAAAATGGCTTCATGACTATTTGGGGGTTAAAGCAGGTAAATGTCTTAAGCAATAACACCAGCATATTGAACAAGTATACTTTTAAAAACACTTAAGCTGTGACAATATTTTATGAAACAAACATTTTAATACTTTGAAAAGTGGAATCTGTCTTTGATAAAATATTTTCTTGATAATGCATAGGTATATTAAATGATTTAGAATGTGACCTGCTCTGTCTTGCTTTATAGCATGATAGTACAAATAGACATAATTTGAAGAACACTTTACAAAGAAGTTTTTATTATCTTGCAAATTAAAAACTCATGAGATCTTTAGAAATTTGAATTTTTTCCTTGTGACTTTTTCTGTGCTGATTTTTATCTAGTTTATCCTTACTACCAAATCTGTACAATATGAAGAAATAAAATAAGATGAACATTACTTGAGTAGGTGTCCTTCACCCTCCTGATTAGTAGCAAATTTTGTTTTTCTCTATTTTAGAGGATCTCATAGCTAAGTTGAATTTCAGACAATGATACTTAAATCTTCAAAGTACTAATTAAAAAATATATATATATACACACACATATACATAGACATACCTAAACAAAATGCCATTGGTAACAGAACTAGTTATCCCAAAGAACTTTTCAATGTATTACAACACTGTAATAATATTTTTAAATCTTAAGTATGTGAATAATAAAGATTACTGTTACATAATTACAATGAAAATCAAGGAAAAGGAATGTTTCTGGGTTGTCTTTGTTGTAACATCGCTTATATTCTTATTGAGTTACTACTGACCTTTTGGAAAATTTCTTTATTCCTGTGTGTTATTATATAGAGTCATTTGTTTACTGCAAATCAGTTTTTACAAATGCCATTTCTAAGATTTTGCTTCGTCTTACAGCACATATTTACAGAATAGACATTGTAGAAGATACATGATAGAGTTACCGATAATTTCAAGTATTTTACATAAATTATTTTAATAAAAAAATAAAATTTTGAATATATAGAGATATATTTTTAGTATATATATATTTGATATATACTTTTTCAAAGTATGTCTTAAAGCCCCATAATCTTCAAAAAAAAGAAATATATTAACTAAACTATATAGCCCCTATACCACTATTCCTGTATACTTTCTGATACCATTTAAATTTAAGATTATTACTCTAAAAGCATAAACAGCATTTTCCAGACCTAAACTTACACAGTGACTTTTATTTAAGTATGATACAAGTTTGAAGATTAATTCTTGAGTTATTTTTAGTATAACCTTATTTTTTTCTTTTCTCATATTCCATGATATTTCTTTAAAGCCAAAAAAACTTTTAATTTCAACAGAGAATTTTATATTTTAGGACAATATTACTTCATTTAATTGTTTATAAAACATTTGTCATAATGTATAATTTTTTGAAATTTGGAAAACTAAAAGCAATTATCTAAAAATTCACAACTTGAGAACAGTCTGGGTTTCTTTTAAAATAGAATCTTCAGTGTGAGATTTTACCATTTTTTTATTCGCTAATTTTAAAAACAAAGTTTTAGAAGCCAAAAAAAGTTGAAAATGAGATTTTAAAAAAAATTTAAACGTAATAGGTAATCATGCTCATATACAAAGTTGGTTTCAAGTTTTTTGTTATTTCCTACAAATACAATTTTTTTCTGCTAGCATTTTATTTTTCCTGTACTTCTATACTAATAATAATGCTTCATATAAAATGAATTGCGGTTTTTGTTTTTTTTTTGTTCTGCAGCTGCATTTGACAAAGGTGATGATCGAAGACTTGGCAAAAAGCCTATATTCACTAGCTCTCAGGTAAACTTTCAAAAATATATAGGTATGGATGAAAAAGGCACCAAACAATGTTAACTTTATTATTTTGTATTTCAAAATAATTTTAAATGTCTTCATTAAAGCTGTTTGTAAGTGGAAATAATTCTGAGTGTTCTTTTTAACCAAATGAACATTTCATATAAGTGTTACATGCTGTGAATATTTTTATCCAGCTGTCATGAGACATGTCTACCTTTTTCATTTCCTTGAAAACCTTTTTGGCAAGTAATATATTGGAATTCTTCCAGTATATTAGAAATTGTTTAGAATTCTAGACCTAATTCAATGTCTATTTTTCTAATTAACCTACTTCTTACAAAAGAAGATTTTACTTGTTCCAGTTTTCTCTATTCAGCATTTTAATTCACATAATTTTTTAGGGGTATGAATAAAGATAGTTAGCACTAAATACAGTTGTACTTTAAGAACTGCTTATATAAGGTATCTAAAGTAGTTACAATCTTAAAAACAGAAAGTAGAAAGGTGATTGCCTGGGACCAGGGGCAGAAGGTGGAGCATCATGTTAAGGGGATGATAGTTTGTTTTGCAACAGGAAAAAAATCCTAGGGATCTGTTGTATAACAATTTAATATAGATAATAGTACTTCGCCTGTGCTTAAAAATGTTAAGATGGTAAATTTTGTTATTTTTTTAAACACTCGCAGACACACACACACTTACATGATATACTTATTACAACCTGAAACTTTAATTTTCTTCCCCAAAATGTTATTAATGATTATTAACTTTAATTATTGTGGTTATTAATATATTGTGGCTATCTTTTGTTATAATATAGGTTCATGTAATCAAAAATATGTTTGAAATAGAAAATTATACTAACTTCTGTGCATTCCACTGATAATATTGAGATAACACTGAGACTTTCAGTTTAGAATGTGTACAGAATTCTCTTTCTTCCTTAGTGTCCACTGGACAAAAATTGATGTAGCCCATGCCATAACAGAGTTCTCATGGTTTAAGACTTAGGTCAGACTGGGAAGGTAGCTTTTAGTGGTAGAATGCTGACCTAGCACGTATGAAGCCCTGGGTTTGATTCCTTAGTACCACATAAACATAAAAAACCAGAAGTGACTCCGTGGTTCAAGGGGTAGAGTGCTATCCTTGAGCAAAAGAAACTCAGGGACAGTGCCCAGGCCCCAAGTTCAAGACCCAGAACTGGCAAAAGAAAAAAAGAAAAGATTTAGGTCAAGCTCTGAATGTCTGATGTGAGAATCTGAGAAATGGCCTTGTGTCAGTCAACCTCCTTGGACTAGAGTGTGCTTCACAGTATCTGAGTACCATCAGATGCTCTACATAAGAACACTTAGCATCTACTAAATCTAATATTCACCATAACTCCTCCTACAGACTGAAAAACACTAAACACTTTTGAATTCCGTTTCACATAGAATTTCTAATTGCATAAGTATAGAATATGTGAGAGCTGCCGCTCAACCCCTTTTAAGCATATTACACATTACTACTTTAGAAAATCATACCTATCTCTATCTATAGATGTATAGGTATATATATTATTTTATATAAATATAAAGAGGCACATAGGCATTGTACCTTTATAATTCTCTCCTAAGAGTAGATCTAAAATACATTGGGATATGATAAATTATAAAAGATTCAGTCAGCTTGTTTTTGCTCATAGCTGGTATACTGTCACTTGAGTCGGGTCTCCACTTCCTTCTTTTTGCTGATTAATTGAACATAAGAGTTTAGTAGATTTGTCTACCTTGCCTAGCTTTGAACCTTGATTTTCAGATCTAAACCTCCTTATTAGCTAGTATTATACAAGTGACTGACACCCACGGTTGGGTCTGTTTAAAGGGTAGGAAAGAGATCTAAAAGCTTGGTATGGCTTTAGGTATTAAAAATAGAGAACTAAGACTTGACCAAGAAAACAAAAAACTTAGGTATAAATGTGTTTGTTACAATCCTAGAACACTGCTGTATGGACCACTTTCTACACTATAGATAGGCACAACCTAAGGCCCCAAGATATTAAAACTGCATAAATATCCCAGACTCCTCAGAGGCAAAGCCATAATAAGAATCTAATGATTTCTTTATAACTATACCAGTTGTATCCAAAATTCAATTTGTTTCATTTATTGCCTTTATACGCATACTTGTATGGATACACACACACACACATACACACACACACACTAATCTTACACAGTTCTTAATGTCGTTAGGATCTTTCCAGATATAGAAAATAGACTTTGAACTATATGTCAATATATGCACAGTTTTAATAAGTTAACATTTTTTTCAGTCCTTCATATATAATAGGCATAGTGCCAAGGATTTTAGATTCAAAAACCCTTGCTTATACTTCTACAGTTTTAAATAGCTTTATAAAGAAAAAAAAGCATTTACCAAAACAAGCAATGACGATATAATCTTAACATTTAAAAATTCCTACCACCTTTCAATATTTTGTTGTTACCTTATCAAAATTGAGTGTAGAAAAATGATGAGGTATTTGTTACCTTTCTTTTTCCTATTTCAGCTGTTTTTTAAATTCCTTTTTTTCTGCATCCTGTAGATAGCCAATACTATACTACTATCATTTGTTTTAAAATGTAATGTGTTGTTTTCTAGGAGTTTTATTTTAAATACCCAAAAGTAACTACTCTTCTCAAGGGATATTAAACCTTTAATGATAAAATCTCTGACATTTGGATAGGATTGAAGAAATAAATTTTGGTAACTATCTTCATAATGTCCCTAGTTGTATACCATTTCTATGACTACATCCTTGAGGCAACAACTCTGAAGCTCAAGGTCTAATCCTATCCCTTACTAGCATTGACCTTGTATAAGTTATATACCTATTTTTAGTCCCAATTTCTTATCTATATGACTTAGGAGTTCTGTAATGTTAAATGATATATGACATAATCCTGAGAGTAAGTCATCAAGAATTCTTGGATTTTGTTATTTATTCAAGATATCTTGAACTTAGGTGTTAACCATAGATCTAGAAATTAAAATAACAAGCCTTTTAAATAAGCACCTAATGTTGTATTACAAATCCAATTGGGTATTAAGGTCAGATACACCGCTTATATGAAAACCACCAAAGATAATTCAGATTTTAAGAGACTTTAAATCATACGATGAACTTCACTGTTTCCTTCCTCTGAAAAATTGGTTTATTTTGAAACAATATTACGTATCAAATACTTCAGTCAATTTACAAAATGTTTTTTCTTCTTTGTAGCAAAGGAGACAAGTTTCTGATTCTAGTGTCGTAAAAAACAAATCTTGGAGGGCAAGTAATAAAAAAGAGGGTTGGAATTCTCTTTCTGCTAATCAAAAAATGAAATCTGATGGATTAGGAGCATCTGGACATTCCTCAAATGCTAATAGAAACAGTATAAGTAAAACTTCGAAGCATGATGGGTTAAAAGAAAAGCATGGTACATCTAAGATTACTAAAGAACTGAAAAATGGGGAAAAAAATATTTCTGGAAAGCCCAAATCTATAATAAAGCCCAAAGTAGAAAGCAATGATAATGCAAAATCGGAAGCCATGTCACAAAAAGGTGTGGAAAGATCAACAGCAGTGGCAGCAACTGGACAAAAAAGTTCATTAAATGGAAAAGGAATTAGAAATCAGGAAGGGCAGATTACAGGAGCAAGACCCAAGCTACTCACTGGAAACTTAAATTTGCAAGCCAAAGCAAAGCCTTTGAAAAAAGTGACAGGAAAAGACTCTCCGTGCCTCAGAAACACAGGTCCATCCAGTAGATCTACAAGTTCAAGTATGGAGCTACTGGTTTCCACCACAGATCTGGATGAACAAAAAGATAGTAGATCAGTAGGAGAAGAAAAGTCTTCGGGTGAGAAGCTATACTTTTGTGATTCTTCAGGACAAATGGCGAACAGTGTAGATGGTGTCAAAACTTCCACTGAAGGTAGGTTTTGTTCGTTTGTTGATTTTGTAGTACATGGCATCAGTACAGAGCCTGGCACAGGCTGGCAAGCACTCCACCCCTAACTCAACACTACTTTTTGAAACAGACTGGTCTCATGATTGCCTAGTCTCACTCTCCCAAGTTCAGGAATTCAAGGCATGTACCGCCACAACTGGATTCAACATTAGTTTTGTATTGCTTTGTTTTATTTTCTTGCTTTGTTGGGGAATAAACACATCAACTTTTAATACTCCTGATGGTTAAAATTCCTAGAAACAAGATTCCCTGCGGGTTTTTATTTACTTTACAAGTCTAAAAAACTACAATGACATATAGTCATGCAACCTGAGAGAAAATGTAGTCCTTGTCAGTTTAACAATTTTATTTATACAAACCGGTAAATTTACATTAATTTGTTATGTATTTAATGTATTCTACCACAAGCCTGACTTATTCTTAATTTATAGCAGTAAAACCTCGACTTGTTTCAAGAATTACCAATGGAACTTCCAATAAAAAAAGCATTCATGAACAAGACACTAATATAAATAATAGGTAGGTCTCTTTACAATATTTTACCTGTATGTTAACTTTTTTTGAAAGTTAACTGTTCTGACTTCAGCTAAAAATTGTAATGAATCTTTTGTTAAAAATTTAATGTATACAATGGTATTTTTGAGCAATTTTCTTTACTGATGTACATACTAATGGCATGTTATACACTGCTTTATTGTACATAGCTTTGAAAGACTTATGAACAAATGGTTTCTCTATTTTCAAAAGGGGTATATTTATTATTTCTTGAGAAATACATTTCATATAAGAGTCTTATAAGTCATGCTTTGGAATCTCATTGTAACACTGAGAACAAATCATTTTTCTTAGTGTAATAAAAAAGGTCAATGGAAAAGGATGCACTGATCCAGTACCACAGGCCATTTTGAAGAAAAGAGGAAATAGCAATGGATGTACTACAGCTCAGCAAAGGACAAAGAGTGCCCCATCTAATCTTGCTAAAACTCAAGGTAAAGCTGAAATAGTTCTGAGTGTCATATTACTTCCTTGTGTAAGTTAAACAAAACTGATTTGGAATGTCAGTGGCAAATAAGCATGGTTTCATTATTTTGTATTTGTTTCACACTGTAGAGGTAAGAATTAGTACTTTCACTTTTAAACAAGTATTTTAGTATTTGTAGGACTTAATTTTGGTTTTTATTGTCCTTTATGATAGAAGCAAAAGACTCACTAGGTTAATCTGCATTTCTGATCTTTTAATACAGTAAACCCATGTTTCTTGAATGTTTCATTGATGGCAATATGAATTCCATTAGTAAAACTCTCACTAACAAGCATTAAAATGATGCCACAATCTAGACAGCCATATAGAGGAAGGAAGAATTTCACTTCATTGTTTTTCAGTGTTCTAAGAAAGAAAAAACATTGGTTATATTATGTAATATGCTAACATAATCTAAACATTACTTTTCTTTATGCATTAGGTATTTTCATGTAAAAGTAGTTTGTAAAATCCAAAAAATAGTGTGGATTACCTTATGAATTAGTACTGAAAATTAAAAATAAGGCAGACCTATTTAACAAAATAAATACAAGCAAGCAGAAACATGTTGGGGGGGAGAGAGGGAATATATGAATGGAGGGAGGAAAAATGAGAAATACAGTCAATTGTATTCAATGTACATTATATAAAAATTGAACTACATAACTTAAGGGTAGAGATGGGAAAGGGAAAATGGGTGGGAACCTTAGAAGACGTAACATTGAGCAAGATGCATTGTGCTCATAACCTGACTTAGGGAATTGTAACCTTTTTTTTTTTAACAACTACTTAATAAAAAAAAAAAAGGGCTGGGAAGGTGGCTCAGTGGTAGAGCACTTGCCTTGCATGCCTGAGGCCCTGGGTTCGATTCCTCAGCACCACATAAGCAAAAAGAAAAAAGCCAGAAGTGGCACTGTGGCTCAAGTGGTAGAGCACTAGCCTTGAGCTGAAGAGCTGAGCGCCCAGGCCCAGAGTTCAGACTCCACAACCGGACCGAAAAAAAACAAAAACAAACAAAAATAACCTAACAACATGTACCACCATGCCTGGTAGGAAGGTAATTATAAAGAGTATCTTCAATATACCAGTTTTCGATTTAGAAAAAAAAATCTATTAAAAAAAAAAAAACGAAGGCTGAGGAAGTGGTGCTGTGGCTCAATGGTAGAGCGCTCGCCTTGAGCTGAAGAGCACAGGGACAGCACCTAAGCCCAGAGTTCAAGTGCCACAACCGACAAAAAGAGAGAGAGAGAAAAACAAGGCTGAGAAAACTTATTCTAGTAATATCTAAAGAGTAAACATTTAAGTGGGCACTGGTAGCTCATCCCTATAATCCTAACTTCATTAGAGGTTGAGATCTGAGAATTGCGGTTCAAAGCTAATCCAGGCGGGAAAATCTGTGAGGCTCTTATCTCCAGTTAACCACCCCAAAACTAGAAGTAGAGCTGTGGCTCAAGGTGGTAGAGCACTAGCCTTTAGCAAAAAAGCTCAGTGAAGCACCCAGACCCTGAGTTCAAGCCCCACAACTGACCAGGGGGGAAAAAAGGGTGGGGCCAGGTGTCAGTGACTCAAGCCTGTAATCCTAGCTACTCAGGAGGCTGAGATCTGAAGATCCTGGTTCAAAGCCAGCTGGGGCAGGAAAGTCCTTGAGACTCTTATCTCCAATAAGCCACCAGAAAACCAGAGGTGGCACTGTAGCTCAAGTGGTAGAGCACTTGCCTTGAGCTGAAGAGCGCAGGGACAGCGCTCAGGCCCAGAGTTCAAACCCCACGACTGACCAAAAAGAAAACAGAAAGTGATGCTGAGGCTCAAGTGGTAGAGTGCTCACTTTGAGCTGAAGAGCTGAGGGACAGCACCCAAGCCCATAGTTCAAGCCCCATGACAGACAAAAAAAAAAAAAAAGCTCAGGGATGGCATCCAGGCCCTGAGTTCAAGCCTCATGACCAACAAAAAAAGGTGGGGGGAGGTTCTTTCCCAGTTTGCACAAGAACCTGGACTTAACTGCCAGTACTGGGGAATAAAACACAATTCTATTTGGCAGATATGAATACCCAAAATACCATTTTTAAGACTAATTAGCATCAATAAATGGGTATCCAAATTAATCCCTTGTTCTCTCTAGTTAATAGCTCTGGTTTCCACTACAGCTCTAAATAGGTTAACCCTAATAAGCTACAATAACAATCTGATTATGAGAAATAAAATGTTTTTATTCATGTTTGAATATGTGCCAGTCCTGGGGCTTGAACCCAGAGCCTGGTCACTTTCCCTGAGTTTCTTTTGCTCAAGGTTAGTTCTCCCACTTAAGCCACAGCTCTACTTTAGGGCTTTTTAGTAGTTCATTGGAGATAAGAGTATCATGGACTTTCTTCCCTGGGTTAACTTCAAATTGCAATCCTCACATCTCAGCCGCCTTGAAACAAAAAGGATTACAACCATGAGCCACCAACATCCAGCAACTTTTGCTTTTATAAATAACTTGATTGTCCCTTTTAGAAGACTGTATAAAATGGTAGTTTCTTCTTTAACTATCCTTTCCCCCTTCAAAACTTCATAGGGAAGGCTTTCTTGCTCCTTTAAAGGTTATCCAGATATTTGTACTGTCATATATTTATGCAAATCTAGATTTTTTTTTTACTTGAGAAATTCTATTTTGACAATTTCTACTACTACCCTGGCATGGTCATGCTATACTTTTATTTATTTATTATTTATTTTTGTAGGCCAGGGGCTTGAACTCAGGGCCTGGGCACTATCCTTGAGCTTTTTCCACTAAAGGCTAGCACTGTACCGCTTTGAGCCACAGTGGCACTTCAGTTTTCTGGTGGTTAGTTGGAGATGAATCTCACAGAATTTCCTGCCCAGACTGGCTTTAAACCATGATCCTCAGATCTTAGCTTCATGAGTAGCTAGGATTACAGGCATAAACCAGTAGCTCCTGGCCCTCTATATTTTTAGCAGAAAAATCTTAAAATATTTTATCATAAGACCTTCAATCTGTAATTATCCATTGAATGGTAGATATTAGATATGTTATCTTATTAGTTATATTTTAAAATACTAGCTTTTACTTTCAAGCAGAGACTATTATATCTCCAAACTTTTTTTCCTTTAGGACCCCAAGGAGAGTCACCAAATTCGGTAAAATCCTCAGTCTCTTCAAAGCAGTGTGATGAAAATGTGACAAAGTTGAACCACAATACTACTACAGATAAACAGATACCTAAGAGAAAAATAGTCAAGCAAGGACATACCACTTTGCCAAAGGTTAATACAAAAATGGTGTCAGTGCCTAAAAACCTAAATCTATCAAAAAAAGGTGAAAGTTCTAACAATAAGGATTCAAAGCAAAAAACACTTCATGGACAGATTGTATTGAAAACCCAGACTACTCAGAAACCTTTAAAAAGTGAAACACTAGTTGTCCAAAAAAATATGCTTCGTGATGTGCATGTTAATAACAAGTCCAGCGTTGCTGAACATAAACCTCACAGACCTCTGACTAATCACACTCCTAAAGTCAGTGGTATGGAAGCATTCCAATCATCATGCAAATCCAACCCACAAAAGTCATTAAGCAATCAAGAACAGAATTTGATGTTAGAATGCCAAAATGTTTCAAAGCTGGATAAATCAATGGAGCATGAACTGAAATCAAAACAGATTTGTTCAGATAAAAATGAAACAAAATTTCCCAGTCACAAAGACACAAACCATGGGAATGCAGTTAAAAGATATTTTCTCTCAGATGGGAGTGATAATTTAGATTCAAAATTTGATAGCAACATTGCTCTAAAAGCCATCATTTCAAGTCCAAATGAAAACTCCTTAAGCTTTAATCCAACTTATGATTCAGACTCCTCCAATGCAGAACAAATCCATTTAATATCAGATGGAGAGAAACAAGTAGGGAGAAAAGATACAAACAAAACTTTAACCATGATGACACCTTGTGTCTCTGAAAGGACAGATGGTACTTTAGATTCTGTTTGGGATGACAGAGAATCTAAAGTCCATGCAGATCTGACAGTTTCGAGTCAGTTGTCTGATGACTCTGCTATGAAAGGAGATAAACATGCTCAAGCAGATACATGTGTTTCCTCCAAATGTGTTTCAGTACAACCATCTGGAAAAATTTCCCCTAAAAATATGGAAACAGCAGAAACTCCGGAGAGCCATGAAACTCCAGACACTCCATTCATGGGCCACTGGAATTTGAGTACCACTGCTGGACACCAGAGAGAGAGTCCTGAATCTGACACAGGCAGTGCTACCACATCTTCTGATGACATAAAGCCCAGATCGGAAGATTATGATGCTGGAGGGTCTCAAGATGACGATGGGTCGAACGACAGAGGCATTTCTAAATGTGGCACTATGCTATGCCATGATTTTCTTGGAAGAAGTAGCAGTGATACTAGTACTCCTGAAGAATTAAAAATATATGATAGCAATTTAAGGATTGAAATAAAAATAAAAAAGCAAAGTAGCAATGATCTTTTCCAAGTTAACTCAACAAGTGATGATGAGATTCCCAGAAAAAGGCCAGAAATTTGGTCTCGACCTACAGTTGTTCACCAAAGGGAAAAAGAGAGTGCTTCTCGAGGCAGTGTTCAGTTTGCTCAGGAAATAGATCAGGTTTCTTCTTCAGCAGATGAAACAGAAGATGAAAGATCTGAAGCAGAGAATGCCGCAGAAAATTTCTCTGTACCCAACTTAGCTCCTCAGCAATTTCAAGGAATCATTAACTTAGCTTTTGAAGATGGAACTGAAAATGAAAGCCGTGAGTTTTCTATGACTAAAAAGTTTAAAAGATCAGTTTTACTTTCAGTAGATGAATGTGAAGAACTAGGGTCTGATGAAGGGGAAGTACACACTCCCTCCCAGCCTTTTATGGGTTCTCTTTCACCTTCTGATGTTTTTGATGTTGTTTCTAACAAACAACATGGGGACACCTGCTATCCCAGAATCCCACGAGAAAGAGAAGATAGAGTTTTACAGTGTAAACAAGATAAAGGCAATAGTGCCTGTAAAAATGAAAGCACCCTTTTGAGTTTTAATAACATTGACTCTTCAAGGAAAGATAAACATAGTGATTCAACCACATACCAAAATAATGCATTCAATGTCCTGTCCAAAGAAGGACAACTTTTTCCAGAAGATAAAAAAGTAAACAGTAGAAGTGATATGGAAAATGACTTTCAGCAACGTAGCAAATTCTTGAATAGTGATATGAAGTCTCAAGAAAGACCATGCCATTTGGAGCTTCATCAAAGAGAACAGACTTCTGACATACCAAAGATGAGCTCTACAAAATCTCTGGACTCCTTTCGGAGTCAAGTTCTGCCTCAGGAAGGTCAAGTGAAAGAGAGCCATTCTACATCTACCGAAAAAGCTAATATTGCTTTATCTGCAGGTAATGTACAGAAATAGAAATGCTAATGCGTAAGAAAATAAGTTTACAGAAATATAAAGTTGTATGTAGCCCTGAATATTATATTTTAGTTAGAATAATTATTCAGCAAGTTTCAAAATTTTAAGGAAAAATCTAAATTTCTTGATAATATGAAAATCAGATCGTTATTCTTTCTTGCACACTTAAAATCCTAGTGAAGAATTAATACCTAGTAAAAATTTTGATTGTTTATTAAACAAAGATAATCTACCAGGAGATTTTACATGAAAGAACAAAAAGGCTTAGTTTGTTGTTACTTCATTATGTATGTCTAATTTAATATCAGAGTTCTTGACTGTTAGAAATTTTATTATGCATTAATAAAATTCATGAAGTTGCTAGTTTTTATCTAAGAGGTCTGTGCAATAACTATAGTAATATGTAACTAAAAGCACTAAACTATTTTAACAGCTAAATGAATTATTACAATTTATATACATTTTACAGAGGTTAAAACTTTCAGGATCAATATAATTCTATTCTAAAATTTTCAAATAGATAAATTTCCTAAAAGAGATTATATTTAGAAGCAATGATGATATATGAAAGCAGCTTAGGTTTGTTTCATATGCTTAGATGACTTGTCTAATTGTTTTATGTTTTTTGTCTTTCATATTACAATAACTCAGACTAATGACCCGCACTTAAAACATGCAATAATGGCTGACTGAGAACTATTTGTATATCATAACTAAGGAAAATACTGATTAATAATCCTTGTTCAACAAAATTATAAGAATAGAATAGCTTTAAAAGTTGTACTTTTTTGTTTGTTTGTCCTTGCTTGCATCCTCCTTTGCATGTGAAATCGACAAATAAGTCTTTAGATACAATGTATTTATTCTCTTTTGGAACTGACTTATTTTAAAAGTCACCATCAAAAAATTGTGTTTTTTTTTCTCTTTAAGTTTCTATTGTAGTGAATTAGATATATGTGTACTTCCTATGTTTATGTTTAAATACTTTATTTTCTGTATCCTAAGTTTTCAAATTCAATATGAAGAATTATTGTTAGTTATTTATGTTGATTTTGCTGCTAAATATTACCTTTGAATTTTTAACATAGAAAAATAAATGCCTCAAAAATTTGTCAATTTTGTATAAATGTTATTTTTCCCATTCGGTGTTTTTTTTGGAGGGCTATCACTGTTATATTGTGTTAATATTGTTCTACAAAACTGACTGGTACCAACATGAGCAATTTTTACATTGTGTAGTATTATGAATTATTACAGGAGACATAGATGATTGTGACACACTGGCCCAAACCTGCATGTGTGACCTCCGGCCTTCAAAAACCCTCTCTCCAATATATGAAATGGATGTAACAGAAGCATTTGAGCAGAAAATGGAAACAGAAACACATGTTGTTACATCTGTGGATTTAGAAGATGACCAACACTTTGCAAAACAAGACTGGACACTACTAAAGCAATTGCTGTCTGAACAGGATTCAAACTTAAATATTACAAACTCTCTTCCTGAAGACCTAAATCTAGCACAGTATTTAATCAATCAGACCCTCCTTTTAGCACGAGACAACTCTAAACCTCAGGGTATAGCACATGTTGACACTTTGAACAAATGGAGTGAACTAACATCTCCACTTGATACTTCCTCAGCAAGTATCACAATGGCTAGTTTTTCCTCTGAAGACTGTTCCCCTCAAGGGGAATGGACAATTCTAGAACTGGAAACTCAGCACTAAAAGTCTTAACATTTTGGAAAATTTTAAACTATACCATCCCTTTATTTTTGATGCCTATATTATATCCAAATTATAATTAGCCAGAAATAGATTGTCTCAATATTGCTGATGTCTTTCTAATTTATTGAAGTAAACATTTATTTATTAAGATATTACATGTAGGAAAAGTTTTTCTGAAGTTTTGAGCACGTTTTCTATAATTAGAGAAATTAGAAGACCTGTAAGAAAGCCCTTGCTTTGGTTTTCCTTTCCTACCTGAACCTTTGTTCTTGTTTATTATTCAAGACTTAAAAATGTGAATGCACAATAGATCAATCCTTTTACTTTTAGCTCTGCATATGGTACCCTAGTAATTTAACAATAAAAACCTACTGTGTTTGTGTCAGATTATGTAAAGTGAATCTGTGAAATATCATTCAGACTCATATTGGGGTGGATTAGGCTGACAGCTGAGTGTTGGAAGAAAACATCAGCTCTCCTAGGGAATTGTGAAGTAATTGAACCTCAAGTTTTAATCATGTTCCTGATAAAAGACCAGCAAGATGTCCTTTAGCTCTCTTAGAATTTATGCAGAAAGAGGCACTTGCACTTGTTTAAAAGCACTGTGAAAATTATCTACATTGTTAGACTTACAGTTAATCATTCTCCATTTTGCATTTCATGTTAGAAATGCTTTGGAACTGCACCTGCAATAAGCTGTTAACAATGTTAACATAAATTGATAGTGGGTACATGATGTAATTGTGATGAGTTAATTTTGATTGTGTGTATGTGTGTGTTTACCGGCCTAGGCTATACAGCAAGGCCTTGCCTATATACTTACATACTTTACTATTTTCTTAGAAAAATTGTCTTGTAATTTTGGTAGAAAGAGATCATCTCTTCTACAAAAGGCTATTAAGGAATGAATACTTAGACCTTTTATATTGGTGGCTGCCCTTTAGGCTAAGGGGATTTTATGCATCAGCCTCTCTAAAGCTGCATAGTGAATTCATAATCCCACTAATATATATCAGCACATACACGCACTAGTCCTAGAGCTTGAACTCAGAGAGTTTTGTACTCAAGGTTAGTGCTCTATCACTTGAGCCACAGCTCCACTTATGAGGTTTGGTAGTTAATTGGAGAAAAGCGTGTCACAGATTTTCCTGCCAGGGCAGGCTTTGAATGGTGATCATCAGATCTCAACCTCCTGAGTAGCTAGGATTAAAAGCATGAACCACAGCAGGAGGCTAGGAAGTCTTCAATTAGCAAGATTTTCAATAATCAGTGATAGACAATCTATAAATATGACCAACAGTGGAATCTGTATGTTCAACATCAGCAGTCATTAATGTACATTTGTACTAAAATAACATAATTACATTAGCATTAGGTACTAGTTTGTTTTAAGTTTTGTGCCTTTTTTTTTCTGGTCCTGGCCTGAACTCGGGGCCTGGGCACTGTCCCTCAGCTCTTCAGTTCAAGTCTAGTGCTCTACCACTTGAGCCACAGCACCACTCCAGCTTTTTCTATTTATGTGGTGCTGAGGAATCAAACCCAGGGCCTCATGCATGCAAGGCAACCACTCTACCACGGAGCCACCTTCCCAGCCCAGTTTTATGCCTTTTTAACTGGAAGTTCTGTGCAAGGAGCACTTACTCATCCCGAAAATAGTTTTGTTGACGGTGTTGGTAATGATGATGATTTTGTTTTTAGGCAAGATATTTCTGTACATCCCAAACTAGACTTGAATTCATGATTTTCCTACCTCAGCCCCCCCACATGGCTGAAATTACAGGTGTGTAACACCACACCCAGCTTAAGAAATATTCATTAATTCATTTGTTCTATGAAGTGTGAAGATAAATTATTATTCCTGCAAGCTCGTCAGTTTCTAGTGGAGGGGGAAGACATGTAAGAAAAAAATTTTAAATACATTAATAAATCTAAGAGGTGGAATTGGAGAAACAAAGTGACTAGATGTGAGAATGAGAGAAGGGACTCAGTTTAGAAGACGCAAGTTTCTGACTAGAGTGTCTGGTGGTGGTTGATGTCAACCACCAAAAATTGAAGCAAGTGTAGGAGTGAACATGAGTTTAATTGAGGACATGCTGAGTTTAAAATGTCTGTGGGACATTTAAAGGGCTGAGGACAAAAATACCATTTAATAGTCAAGAAAGAAAAACTTCAGCAAATTTGAAAGAGTATTCAGAAATAGGAAACCAAGGTAAAGAAAAGGAAGTGATGAGTGTATAATCTTGCTGCCAATCAAAGAGGGGTGAATTAGAGCACAAGGTTTCACTTTGACCTATCAAATCCACAAGGATCTTTATAGGAGTAAAAAATGTTAATATTAGCAAAGAGGACAAGTTTGAGATTCATATGTTGTATTGGGAGTATAAGTTATCTTTCCAGTAATCAATTAGTCAATCCTATATTGAGAATGTTTGCAACTTTATATCCTTAGTCATTTTCCCTTTGGAAATCTATCATTAAGGAATAAGTATAATCTTGGGGCTCGCTGTGGGGTTCACACCTATAATCTCAGCTACTAGAGAGGCAAAACTCAGAAGGATAACGGTTCATGGCTAGCCTGGGCAAAAGTATCAATGCTTTGTACCAACAAAGAAGTTTGTTGTGGTGGTGTGTCCTGTGATGGCAGTAGAGGAGAGATAGGGAAATGATGACCCAAGGCCAGGTCCCAACAAAACCATGAAGCCCTGAGAGCTAAAATAAAAAAGGTTTGCTGTGTGCATATCTCAAGTGTAGAGTACCTGCTCAGCATGCATGAGGCTCTGAGTCAAACCCTGTACTACTAACAAAAGTAGAATCTAAGGAGGAGGTGATGGTCGAAACCTGAAATCCTGAGGCAGGGCAGTCACAATTTTAAGGCTAGCCTGGGCTTTGTAGCAAGGCCCTGTCTTAAAAATAATTAACATGATCATCAGCATCATCTCAGGAATTTGTCTTCAAAAATGTTTATTGTAGTTATAGATACAGTAATGAAAATTGAGTAGCAAAATGTCAATAGAAGAAAAGCTAAATAACTTTTGGCACATTGATATAATGCATTATGCAGTTATTAAAATTACTTCAAAAAATCTGATTAATAAGAAAAATGCTTGTATGCCAGACACTGGTGGCTCATACCTGTAATCCTAACTACTCAGGAGGCTGGGATCTAAGGATCATGGTTCAAAGCCAGCCTGGGCAGGAAAGTCCATGAGACTTATCTCCAATAATCCATCAGAAAACTGGAAATGGCACTGTGACTTAAAGTGGTAGAGTACTATCCTTGAGTGAAAAAGCTAAGAGATAGCACCCAGTCCCTGAGTTCAAGCCCCATGACCACCACCATACCAACAACAAAAAAAAATGTGTATTGTCCCAATTTTTTTGTGTAAAGGTATTTAAAATAACTCAGTAAATTTAAGTATACGGTAGTATTAACTTGTCTTTTGTCCTTGAAATAACCATTTTCATGAGAGCAAGGTACTACTTCATTGTGGGTTTTTTGTCTGTTTTTGTCAGTCCTGGGACTTGAACTCGGGGGCTGGACACCGTCCCTGAGCTTCTTTTGCTCAAGGCTAGCACTCTACCACTTGAGCCACAGCACCACTTTTGTTTATAGCACTTTTTCTGTTTATGTGGCACTGAGGAATCAAACCCAAGGCTTCATGCATGCTAGGCAAGCACTTACCACTAAGCCACATTCCCAGCCCCTCATTGTGGTTTTTATTTGCATTTCCCTGATAATAGTCATGCTTACATAACTTTTTGTCTGTGTGCATGCATGCATGCATGCGTGTGTGTGTGTGTGTGTGTGTGTGTGTTGCCAAGGATTAAATCCAAGGCCTTGTATATTCTTAGACAAGTCTCTAACACTGAGCAACTTTCCTAGCACTCTTTTGGCCATTTGCATATTTTCTTTGGAGAAATGTTTCATTATTTTAATTCTTTTTTAATTTTAACATTATTTAACAAATAATATTCAATATATATCATTCCAGTGTGCTTCACTGAAAAATTGAGATATGTGATATTCTACAGGTACTTGATAATTCTGTATTCTTGTTTGTGAATTGCATTTCTGTACTATTTGGTGTGTGTTTTTCAATTGCAGCACACCTCCAGTTCTGCTCACAGCCTTTTCCTTTTTTCCCCAAACTCTCAGCATGTTTTCTTGTTTTCCACAGTTATTATTTTCTCATCTCAATATCCTCATTGTGGAATTTTAACATATAAGAAAATTCACTATTGCTGGTACAGAAGTCAATACATTTTCAGAAATGCAAGTAACTGTACTATGAATATGCCAACATAATACATGAAATGATTAATATAAAAGTATATCAAAATTAAGAATATGTTATGAAATTAAAATAATTCTATTTGATAGTTTAATATATTAAACTATGCCATGAAATTGAGAAAAGGCAGTACTATTATGCCATGAATTAGTTGCTATTCTTCTATAAAATAGTAATGTTATGTCATCGCTCCCATCTTTCTTTGTAAAGAATTTACTCTTTATAGTAGCTCTCACTGGAGACCTTTCCCTGGCATCCAGTGGACTCTTAGATGTCTCTAGAGTTTGGGTCACCTGCCAGCAGCCTCTTGCTCTTGTCTGGCCTACAGTTAGCCCTACACCCTTCTCCATTGTAATTAGGCCTGAGAATGCCATCCAGCTCTCATACCCCAAAGTATATTTCAGAGCATAGGAGTCTGCTTCTGGTGGAAAACTGTGAGGTCTTCGAGCAATAAGTACTTCCAACTCATCATTTGCCTCAGTCCTGTGGAACAAAGGAAAGCAGAGGTCATTGCCCAAGCCTGCAAGCTCTGCAGCCTGTAAGCAGGTGCTGGATATCAGGGTGTGGTGGCACAATCTGCTCTGTAGTGGGGTCTTTGAGGGGCCAACGTACTCCAGCCTTTCCGTGGGCAAACTATGCTATTTTCAAGCTTCACCTCTTCAAAAGCTTGTCACTCTTCCAAAACATCCCTGCTTGTAGGGCCTGAGAAGTCTGAGGAGACCTCAGCAGCAGGAGTCTGGTTGGATTCAGTCCTAGTATTCTGTACCTTCACCTGTCCCTCTTTTCCGGAGACAGCTGGTTAACACACTCATCTTTCTCCTGATACAGCTCATCTAGGATTTCTGTTCTTTATAGAATAAACTAGGGACTCTTCAGTGGTGGTCATGTGGTCTAAAAGCTGGCTGCATCGATGTTGGAGTTCCTGGTAGTCTACCTTGTCCAGCAGGTGGTGGCTGAATCGGGTTTTCAGCTTCTTGGTGACCTGCATGTCGGGCTTCGCATCCCCAGCCACGCCATGGTTCCAGCTCTTGGGGAAGAGGGCATGGGGCTCCAACTTTATCTGGCACTGGGCTCCCAAGTTGTTCATACACCTGTCAGAGGCCTGCTGCTCCCGCAGCTGCAGGCTGAACTTCACCTTTGATTCAGCAATGGCTGAAGCACATAGTGCTTCTAGGTAAAAATTCCGCATGGTTTGTGGGTTGTCTACGTCCTCTAGGACAGAGACATTAGGTGGAGTTGTCTCCACCCTTTTCTTCCTCTTTTTTTTTTTTTTTTCGTCCTGGGCGTGGACTCAGCCTGGGCGCTGTCCCTCAGCTATTCAGCTCAAGGCGAGCGCTCTTACCACTTGAGCCTCAGC
>NW_012267255.1:11223107-11238253 GCF_000151885.1 Dipodomys ordii
TGGACTCAGCCTGGGAGCTGTCCCTGAGCTATTCATCTCAAGGCGAGCGCTCTTACCACTTGAGCCTCAGCACCACTTCCTGTTTTCTAAATGGTTTATTGGAGATAAGAGTCTCATGGACTTTCCTGCCAGGGCTGGCTTTGAACTGTGATCCTCAGAACTCCGCCATCTGAGTAGCTAGGATTACAGGCATGAGCCACCAGCACCCAGCCCTTTTCTTCCTCTTTGCTCATTCATCCACCTCCCCTAGGAAAAACTAGGAAGCTCAGCTGGGCCCACAGCTGCTCATTCTCCTGTCTTGTTGCTTCCAGGAACTTCAGTATGTCTTGTATTTTTTTTTCTTTTTGTCAGTGTGGGGCTTGAACTCTGGGCCTGGGCACTGTGCCTGGGCTCTTCAGCTCAAGGCTAGTGCTCTACCACTTGAGCCACAGCGCCACTTCCAGTTCTGATGGTTAATTGGAGATAAAAGTCTCATGGATCTTCTTGCCCAGGCTGAATTTGAACCACAATCATCAGATCTCAGCTTGCTGAGTAGCTAGGATGACAGGCACCTGGAACTTTTGTCCTCCAGCGTGCTTTGCACCTGCACCTGCTCCTGCTCCAGTAGCTGGGTCTGCCTCAGCAGGTGCTGCTGCAGGACCTCCTCTGAGGTCAGCTGCCAATTGGAGGCTGTGTACTGTTCAGGTGACTCTGAACTTCTGCAGCTGGACCAGCTACTGGTCATGCAGGCCTCTTGACTATATCCACCATCTCTTTCCATTCTCCTAGCTTCTCTAGCTGCTCCAGCTTCCGCTGCAGAGGTTTCTTTGCCTTATGCTCTGAGTGCAGGAATCTGGTGAGGAGTTCTTTCTCACTACTCAGTCTGCAGTATGTGGGCAGCTGATTTTTGAACTCTTCGTTATGCAAGACTGTGCATCTCAGGGTCTCATGTTCATTTTCCATTGTCTCAAGGACCTTGTGTCGATCCTGGGCATGTCAATTCCATACCTCAGCCTGCCACTCCAGTAACCACAGCTGCTCCAGATTCTGGAGACTGAGGCTCTCTCTTTCCTGCATTTGGATATAAAGTGCTTCCTTCAAGTTCTGTACTTATTCTGCAACTGCTAGGCCTCAGCCTACAATTGCAGCTAGGTCTGAGGGCCCCGCAGGCACCAGCAGGGAGGGCAGCTCAGCCAACTGCGTTCTCATTTCTACCAGGTTGGTCTCTAGTTCAAGACCCTGCCTCACCCCTTGCTCTTTCTCCTCTCCCTGTGGGCTCATCTGCTCCAAGAGCTGCTGCACCTTGTCCTTCCATGTGGAGCTGTCCACCTTCAAGTCCTCTATGAACCTGAATTTTTTCACAAACTTCATGTTTTCTTAACTCTGTCTCCGGCTGTGCCCACTTCTCCATTCCTTTTTGTACCTGGTTACTGTCAGGGTGGAGATTTGCTAGAAACTTGGAGTCGGACTTCTGACGTGGAAAGCACACTGATGGGGAAGGACGCAGAGGGAGGCTAGGGGTCAGCGTGGGCTTTGGTTTCCAGTCTCCAGCAGTGTGTGTGTCTTGGGGTTACTGCCTTTTTAAATTTCCTCGGCAGGAATTCTTGAAGTAGTTTCTTGGCTGCAGCTATTTTTTTTTTTCCATCTTGTTTGCTTGGACATTCCAAATCCAGGATGGAGAATATGGGGGGAGGGGAGGGTGGTCACATTCCCAGGCTCTCTGATAATACCACCTCATACTGGGTCTCCAAAATCACCTCAATTCACTCACCGAGACCAGCAGCACCTCTACCTCCCTCAATGACTGGTGGTGGTGTGAGCCAGGAGGGAATGCCAGTGCTACTAGGCAACAGTGGAATGTGAGCAGGCCTCAATTATTGTATCCGATTGGTCAGAGAAACAGGAAAGAAAATGGGGTGTAACCACCCCCTTTGTGATCCAGGAAGAGTGGGTGGAGTGACATGAGAGCTGTTCCTGTGGCCTCTTCCCCATCACCCTGCCCACGTGGGAGGCAGCTCATAGCTGTGCTGTTGTTGACTGTTAAGACCACACCCTCTGGTCAGGCAATTGTAGTCACCAAGTGATCCTGATAGGTCGCAGGCAGACCACTGTCCTAGGCCCTCTTGTGCTGCACACTCTCGGGTCCAGGCGGGGAGTGAGAAGCAGCAGTCCCTCTCCTCATTTCACCACTTGGTCCTCTATTTTCATGTCTAAGAATTCGCCTCCAATGTATTCACCACCCGATCCTCCAGACTCGCCCAGTTCCTTGCTTCCTGAAAAGTTTCTGGTCCTGGTGGTATGTCTATTCTGCTCCCACCTGGATCCAGGTCTGGAGCTACTTCCTAGCACCTCTCCCATCTCTGAGGTTGAAATATGGCGACTGGGTCTAAGTGGTGCCATCTTAATATCTTGGTGGACAATGGGGACTCTAGAAGTGGAATTCCACTTCCCCACCCCTACCCTCTGGGAAGCAGACAGGACAGGACTTGGACAATAGGTTCCCACACCTTTCAGACCTGTACCATGAACTGGTGAGACTCTTTGAACTCCTGAGCTCCCTGTGACCCTGCCCCTATTTGGCCTATTTAACCATGACCCTATTTAGGCCTCTTCAAGTTTCCATTAGAGTTGATCTGGTTTGTTGAGATCACTTTCTGCTCTCTCTTAACTACCCTTGTGGCTCAGTTTCCTAACAGTATGAGGAGCATTGGAGGCAGAAGTTTTTGGGGGGACACGTGTCTGCTTGCTGTCACCAGCTTTCTAATAAAGAGACTCAATTCAACCTCTCAAAATGTGGCTTCTCTGTGTCTTGAGATCAAATTCCCATATAACAGTGTAGCCTGTTCCCATAAGAGAGGGCATTGCATCTAACCAGCCTCTCTCAGGCTCCCACTTCAGGCCTGAATCAGAAAGGAAAAGTTGCCAGAAACCTTCTTATACACAGTACCTGCTCCTCTCTCCCATCCTAATCCAACTGCCTTCCACTCACCTCAGATTTCTTCAAGATCTTCTCTACTCCCTTATCATGTGCAGGATTTGCAAATAATTTCTCCCATTCTGTAGACTTCATTCTGTCGATAGTTTCTTTCACTATGCGAACCTTTTTGGTTACATGCAATTTTCTATTTTAGCTTTTGGTGTCTATTCTTGTAGTCATATTTAAAAAAAAAACCAACCTATTGCCTAGATCAATGTCAAGAATATTTTTCTTTTCATTTTCTTTAAATATTTTGTTAGATCTTTTAAGTCTTTATCCATTTTGAATTAATTTTTTTGTGAATAAAATGAGGTAAGGGCCTAATTTTATTTTTCTGTGTGTGGATAGCCAGTTTTCTCAGTATAATTTTTCAAGAGACTGTCTTGTCCACATTTTGTGTTCTTGACAACTTTGGTGCAGTTTGGTTGATTATAAATGTGTGGGTTTATTTCTGGCCTCTATTCTGTTCCATGTGTTGCAGTTTCTGTTTTTATACCAGTACCATGCTGCTTTTATTGCTGTAGCTTTGCAATGTATTATGAGATCAAGCAGTGTGATATTTCCCACTTTGTTCTTATTGCTCAAGATTACTTTGGCTCTTCTAGGTTTTTTGTGATTCCTTAAAATTTTAAGGTTAATCTTTTCTACTTCTATGAAAATTTTCATTGAAATTTTGACAGGGATTGTATTAATCTGTAACTCACTTGAAAGAATTATGTAAAGATGTTAATAGTAGTTACAATTTACTGGGAAATAGATTATTTTTATATTTAAACAGTATTTTTCATACATTCTACATGGCACAGAAAAAGTATGTTATTTTGAAGTAAATAGTAGTGGTTAGACATCAGATATCAGATGATATTTGAGACATCAATTAAGGCATACACCTAGACTAGGCTAGTGGATTTCAAAAGCAAGATTTATTTATTTATATCAATTGGCAGTTTTTACAAACTACACAGAGTTGAAATTAGACCATAATGAATCAAGAATCATCGTAAAAGTCAGGAAAGCTAGGCGTGGTGGTGCATACCTATAACCCCAGTATCCAGGAGACTAAGGAAATCAACGAATCAAGGACCATCAAAAAAAAAAAAAAGAAAAGGAGGAAACCTAGGTATGGTGTTACACATCTAACTATACTTCCAGGTGGCCGAGCAAAGTTCAGAGCAGCCTTAACTTCAGTTTGAAATCAGGCCACATAGCAAGATGCTCTAACCTTCAAGAACGAAGAGAAGGGGAGGGAAAGGAAAGGGCATGAAGGGAATGGGGGGGAAAGATAAAAGAAAAATGTAGGAAGGAAAGGGAAGAAGGAAGGAAGGGAAGAAGGACGGGAAAAGAAAAGAGACAGGAAAAGAGGGGAAGGGAAGAAGCTGGGCTTGATAGCATGCTTGTTCCAGCTGCTTTGTAGGCTACAATGAGTCAGTTGAGCTGAAGAGTAACAACTAGGCTGGGCAACATAGCAGGACTCCACACACACACAGACCAAAAAAATCATTGAGACAGGAGAGGTAAGATCAAGCACAAAGAGTGCTAACTAATATGGGGGCATTTCAAAGACCTTTGGGTTTGGGTTATAACCAATACACCAATATATAATGGACCAACAGTGAAAGATGAAGCTGGAAAAATGCGGCAGGTCAAAGTATGATGAATCCAAAGATGATGAGCAAAAGATGATGATATTTAGGCAAAAATCATATGATTTTTTAAAATAGGTGAACA
Organism: Dipodomys ordii; assembly: GCF_000151885.1. Classification (NCBI taxonomy): domain Eukaryota; kingdom Metazoa; phylum Chordata; class Mammalia; order Rodentia; family Heteromyidae; genus Dipodomys; species Dipodomys ordii. The sequence goes on from NW_012267255.1 coordinate 11,227,792, forward strand.
CATAACAGTGTAGGATTGTTAAGAGTGCTTCAGTTCTAACAGGTAAAAAATTAGAAGGCTGATTGTTCCTGGTTAGAAAAGAAAATTTTCAGTTTGTGCATGGCATATTTGAGATACAGTTGAGACTTCCAAGATTGGCAATATAACATCTCTCAAAATTCAGAAACCCACCATCCATGATCATTATATCTTCTACTAATTCTTTGGGGTGTAGAGGGTCAAGATAAGGACTTTGGCTCTGTCTCATGATTTCGTGTAAGAGCTGTTTTGGAGTTAGGCTTATCTACAAATTATTCTCTTGGTATTTATATTTTTTATATTATACATTCTGATGACAAGACTATTTTAAATCTTGTATGGCTAGATATAAACCATATGTATTTCTATCATATCAAACAAAGAGTAGTTTAGTACCCATGACTTTCACACAGTAATTTCTAAACTTAGCCACTGTTAACTGAAGAATATTCATTCTAACCTGAGCACTTCGGTTCTATTCTGATTCTCCACTTTTATAGAGGTATTATCCTATTAGGACACTGAATTTCTATTCCAAAAACATGTGAGGAAAAATATTGTCATGAAAAGACATAACATTTTTCCTTAAGGACTTTCACATAAAATATACTGAGGTTTACCTGCTTCCTCTTTTCTATGTATGTCAAGCTCGGTTTTAACCTTGTAAGAGAGCTTCATTTTGAAAGTCGCAATTGAAATATATCTTTGTTTAAATAATCATGCTTAAGGGAAGAAGATATCTAATACTCTTATAAAACTTTCCTTTTTGGATCCGTGCAACTGTCAAAAACATGAATAATCTATTTAGTTAAGTAAAAAGGAGTTCATTGGTCTGAAACTGTATCAGTACTGAGTTCCTAGATAAGAAACTACAACCTAATTTAGTATGCAGAAATTAAAAACTTAGCTTTGGAGTGTAACAAACAACTGAGAGCCAAGCACAAGCAGCCAGGCTTCAGCCAATCTCAGTTTGCTAAATGATCAGACCATATCCAAACAAGGCTAAGGTAGCACTGTAACCAATCAAGTTAAATCTGTACTTCCTGTTTCTGTCTATAAATAGTATCTGCTCTTGAAAAGTAGAACTGGCTAAACTTTTTCTGATTCTGAGAATTTTCCAATTCACGAAGCATTCTTTGCTCAGATTTCTCTGCTAAATTGAAAATGTCAAAAGATTTTCCTTTAACAAAGAACTATCTTCTTATAGCTTTCTGATTTAAAGTTAATTCTAGAAAACAACACATTCAAGAAAATGACATCATATTGAGTTCAAAATAAATTAACATAAATAATTGCAGAGATTCATTTAAAATGTGTGTTGAGGGGGAAGAAGTGGTAAATCTAAGAGCTGGTTCCTAACACCAAAACAACTTACCTACTGGCCTAGTGGAATGAAAAAAAGCACAGATAGACAGCATTAATGAAGACTTAATAAGATGTTAACATAGTAAAGTAAGATTTCACACCGCTACAAACAAATATAGTTGAAAACCTAGATGAAGTGAATGAGTCCTAGAGGAATATAAATTATCATATGGACACAGAGAATCTACACAGATTAGTAACCTTGGAAGAAACTGAGAAGGTGTGTAAGATCTACCTTTCAAGAATGTGTTCACTGGACATAGTAGCAAGTACTGGTAGTCCTGGCTAGTTGGAAGGTAAGGCAAGAGGACAGCTTAGCCCAACATGGACAATATAGCAAGAACTTGTCTCAGACAAGCAAAGGAGTTAATGGTGCTCACTGGTGTCACTAAGTCATTTAGAAGAAGAGCCATCACAGGAAATTTAAGAAGCTATCATGATGTGATCAACTAAAATCTGATTGAAGTTAGCATAGAAAATTATAGAATAATACCTTTTATGATAGTCATGGCAAAAATCCAAAATGATCCAGCAACATGCTACAATATTGATACATGGTTTATTTTTAAAATGTAGGTGAAGGGCTGGGAAGGTGGGCTCAGTGGCAGACTGCTTGCCTCACATGCATGAGGCCCTGGGTTCAATTCCTCAGCACCACAAAAGCAGTAAAAAGCTGGAAATGGTGCTGTGGCTCAAGTGGTAGGGTGCTAGCCTTGAGCTAAAGAGCTGAGGGACAGCACCCTGGCTCAGGGTTCAGGCCCCACGACCGACAAAAAAAAAAAAAAAAGGTGAAGAGACTATTCGTATAGCATACTAATAGGCAGAGGCCAAAGATGAAAAATATCTCACTAGATACCAAGTCTTAACTTGCAACAGTGACATCAAAAGTATATTTGAAGTGTAGAACTAAGGTATGCCCAAATGCCTCAATGGAAAGGCTCAAAAGCTAAATGAAGAAGGAAGAATATTTTCTGTTTAACAAAAATTAACATTCAGTCAGGGAACATTGAAAAGTTGGTTAGCCCAACTTTATTAGAGGAAAATATTAGGAAAATATTCATAAAATAAGAATGGATTAGTAAGTTATGATAACTTTCATATGAGAATATTGTATATAACTAAACACACCAATTTTTATGACTTAGCAATTATAAATGAGGGTTGGATAAAGTTGGATAAATAAATAAAGTTGGATCTTTTGCCAACATTATAAAATAAGTTATTGGAGCTCATCACAGATACAGCTAACCAAGTGAAATATATTAAAATATAAAACTGATTCCTACAAAATTTAAACTACTACACAAATGTAAAATATTGGTCAAGTCACAGAACTTGCTTGGAATTCAATTTGACTTCTCATTGTCAAAATAAAGCTAAATGCCAGGTATCGGTGGCTCATGCCTGTAATCCTAGCTACTCAGGAGGCTGAGATCTGAGGATCACGGTTCAAAGCCAGCCAGGGTCAGAAAGTCCATGAGACCCCTATCTCCAATAAACCACCAGAAAACGGAAAGTGGTTCTGTAGCTCAAGTGGTAAAGTGCTAGCCTTGAGCCCAGTGTTCCAGCCCAATGACTGAAAAAAAAAAATCAAGCTAAAATTCTGGGTAGATTAAATTAAAACTCAATCCAAGAAGAGTGCGAGGGATAATCGTGTTTTTCATTGTCAATGAGATAAGAAAATCTAAAAATTGCTGAGGAGGAAATGAAAATGCTTTGGGCAGTCATCACACATGGCACAAATGCCCGAGTCGTCAGCGTCATGCTGACATTCCTGTCATTACAGATGCAATGCCTTAGCTGATGTGTTTGTGTATGTGTTAACTTCCTTTGTAACGGAGAAAAACTGTAACTACACCATTTTCTCACTGTTACTTTCTTAAATGTTACTGGTCCTCTTCGCATACATTTGAGCATAAGGTTGACTTGAAAGGATTCTAAAAATTATTCTTAGAAATGCACATTCAATCAATAGATTCTCAGGCCTCCAACTACTTCATGAAGGAAAATGCTACCTATGTAAGAATTCTTAGGACAAAAGTTTATTACATTTTTCCAAGGAACAGTACTTTTTTTGTGGGTTTTTTTTTTGGAAAGATGTGACTGGTACCTGAGTCATCTGGGGGAGAGATGCTTCATTCCTATGAAAATAGCTTCACTTTCACAGTTCTCTTTATTTTAGCTACTCATACAATTACATCTTTATTAATTTTGGTCAACTGTTAACCTAAAGGGAAAAGTCAAAGTTATGTTTAGAACCTTTCTTTGAGTAACTAATATATTAAAGTCTTTATAAAAGGAAAACAATGGGAAGCAAATTAGGAATAATGGAAGAATTATGACAGATTTGTATCTTAATACTGAAGTACCTCATATCTTAATCAGAAGAAAGCTAACAATTTTTTAATTTTATTTATTTTGTGTCAGTCCTGGGGCTTGAACTCAGGGACTGAGTGCTTCACCACTTGAGCCACAGCTTCACTCCTGAGTTTTCTGGTAGTTAAGTGGAGATAAGAGTCTCACAGACTTTCCTACCCAGGCTGGCTTTGAACCATGATCCTCAGATCTCAGCCTACTGACTAGCTAGTATTATAGGTGTGAGCCGCCGGTACCTGGCTGAAAGCTAACAATTTTTTAAACTAGCTGAAGAATACAAAATCACCAAAGCAAGAAGTAAATATGATCAAAAGTGGTTTTAACCATCAATTTAATAAAGATAAAATTATGAAATCCAATGTTGGCTACAGTGCAGTTCATATATAAGTTCATATACTGTTAGTAGAAATGTACACAAGGCCCTACAAGCTTTCTGGAAAACAATTTTGCAGTAGAAATAAAGGCCTTAAAAACTTGTCATAATCATCCACTTGGTAATCTCACTTTTAGAAATGTATGAATAGTTACAACTAGTTGAAATATACACATAGCTACACGTATATTATTTTTTACTGTTGAAAAGTAAATGGAGATACATTATTTTCTAATATTAAGCCATTTTATTTATTTTTTTAATTTTTTATTGTAAAGATACTATACAGAGGGTTACAGTTACATGAGGAAGGTAATGAGTACACTTCCTATTGGGCATTGTTACTCCCTCCATTGTTTTCCCCCTACCATCCCTTCCCTCCCTACCTTCCCCGAGGTTCTTTTTTTTCTTTTTCTTTTTTATTAAGCCATTTTAATAAGAATATTTAATAATTTTTGGGATGTTTGCAAAATATGAAGTTTTGTTTGCCCTTCTTTTTTAGTTCTCTAAAGTGTAATGTTAGATTGCCTATTTGAGATCTCCTTTTCACAGATGAGTATGTTGCTATAAACATCCCTCTTAAACCTTCCATTTTTGTTTGATCTCTTATATTAGTAACTTTGGCTCTTATTTTAGTTTGGTTCTCCAGAAGTCAAGGTTTTCTTTGGATATTACAGTACAGTAGCTCACTTATAGGCATAACCTTTGAGAGTTGGGTTTGTTTTCTTTTTTGTTGTTTGTTTTGAGACAGGGTCAAAATCATCCTTCCTTGGCCTCCCCAGTGCTGGGATTACAGGTATGTGCCTGAGTGAAATACCAGATACACACTTTTGCTTTCATTGTCAAAGTCACATTCAAACCTTTTTGGAAACAGGGAAAGCTACTAAGGCTAAACCATCAATTACTTAAAACAAACAGAAACCACCAGTACCACCACAAGCTATGACCTCCTAAAACCCAAATGTTGAGGCTTGGTCCTCAGTCTCTCTTACGGGTTGAGGCCTAGCAGAAAGAAGTTAGATGATACAGGTGTGCCTTTGAAGGGGTTATTGGGACCCTGGCCACCATTCTCTCCTCCTTCTCTTCTTGCTGGCATGGTGAAGCAAAGAGGCCTTATATATCATCACTCCTGCTACGAAGGATTATCCTGCCACAGGCCCAAAATAGCAGGATCAAGCAAATGTTAACTAAAACTGTGAGCCAAAAATAAGCCTTTACTTTTGTTTGTTTGTTGGTTGGTTGGTCATAGGACTTGAACTCTGGGCCTGAGCATTGTCCCTGAGCTCTTCAGTTCAAGGCTAGTAGTGCTCTACCATTTTGGGCCATAGCACCACTTCCGGTTTTCTAATAGTTAATTGGAGATAAGAGTCTCACATATTTTCCTTCCCTGTATGGCTTTGAACCATGATCTTCAGGTCTCAGCCTCCTGAATAGACCAGTGCCAAGCTGCCTTTCCTTCTTAGAGACTGGTTATTTCAGATAGTTTATTAAAGAAACAGGAAGCTGACTGATACATATACGTAGGAACTGAGAAGTATGGTGTCTGCTTTCTATATCACAGAAAACTGAGAAGAGGATTAATTTGAAAAACAGTTGTTTTTCTTTCATCAGATTTCCTCTACAGTTCCCTTAGTTCCCTCTGTGTGTGTGTGGTTTTTTTCGTTTTGTTTTGTTGTTGTTGTTGTTTTGGTAGGTTATAATGTGAAGGTCAAACACATCAAAGAGGATGCATAACATAAAAAGAACATAAAGTGGGGCCTCAAAAGAAAATACTTGTCTAGTGTTTGCTGTTGACTAAAAAGGAAAAAATACTGGTTTGTTCATTATCATAGATCTGTCAAAAGTAGTCAAAACACTAAGCACGTTAGAGGATTTGCTGCTGCTTGTGAATTACGGGCGTCTCACCAAAAGATGAAGCTGTTCTTTGGAGAGTCTCCTAACAGCTTGTCCTTCTGCAGGTACTGTGGAAATACGGCCTTGCAAGGGTTATGAAATATATATATATATATTATTGATTCTGTGCTTTCAAGTTGAAGTATACATTGTCAATCCAAGAATCAATAATGTATGGAATTAATTTTTCATTATAGCTTTCTCACAGCTGCTAAATTAGGGATGTTCTGACTCTAAGCAGGAATGTGAAGCAAACATATTTTCTGTCTAGAAATTCTAGGAAGTAGTGAATTGGGGAGTTGAGCTATTCCAGAATTGCCAAATATATTTTTGTATTCAATTAAAATATGTTTGGGGCTGAATCATGTAGGTATCTCTTAAAGCACAACTCAAACAGCCTTGTTTGTGCCAATAACAAGTGCATTGTAGGAATACACAGGCATCCCTGATGAAAACTTGTTAGTGGAGTTAGCTGTTTAAACATTTATTCCTAGCAAATACCTGTCAGAGAGACTAATCAGCCTGGACCTAGAAGACCAAAGCTGGAAATAAATTAGTTGAAGCCTAACTGTAATAAGGCTAAGAATTTTAATAAAAAATAAAAGCCCCCACTGGTAATATGCATCTTACAGCTATTTACTTTCAATCAAGTCAGATATGTTATCACTAAGATATAAACTGGAAAGCACTTTCTGTAGAGGATGAATGATAGTTGAATATTTGTCTGTATTTATTAGTGATTTATAATATGATCCACCATTCTAGGTGTTGGGAGATTTGTCAGCAAACCAAGAAAACAAAGATTCATGTTCTGGAGGACTTTACCTTCTAATGGAAAGTGAAAGAATAAATAAATATGTGAATTATATACTGTTACCAAGTTACAGGTGCTAATAAACAACAAAGACTGGGCTAATTAGCGATTCTGCCTGGTCTCAATATTAAGTGAGGAAGTCATGGTAAACCTTTTTTTAAAAAGGTGACAGTTTTTTAGCCAGGTGCTGACGGCTCCCACTTGTAATCCTACCTACTCAGGAGGCTGAGATCTGAGGATCACCTTTCCAAGCCAGTCCGGCTAGGAAAATCTGTGAGACTCTTGTCTCTAATTAATCACCAGAAAACTGGAAGTGGAGTTGTGGCTCAAAGTGGTAGAACGCATGAGCAAAAACATTCAGGGACAGTGCCCAGGTCCTGAGCTCAAGCTCCCTACTACCACACCACCAACCAACAAAAACTGACATCTGAACATATTTAAAGAAGGAGAGATAGTAAGCTACAAAGCTATCTGTGGAAAAAGCCCTTCAAACAGAAAAGCTGGGGCAAAGCTATGAGGCAGGAACGGGCCTGGCAGGTGTGAGATGCAGGGCAGGCTAATGTGGCTGCTGCAGGGGGAATGGGAGACAGAAGAGTAGAAGAGGTGGAGAGGTAATAAGGGAACTGGGTCATGTAGAGCTCCACAGGCCATCGGGCGGGCTTTAGCTTTAATTCTGTGAGCTGAGAGCCATTACAGGGTTTTAAGCAAAGGGCAGACATGATCTGATCTCTGTTTTGACCATATTACCCTGTTTTTATGTTGAAAAAGAACTTCAGGATGCAACATATAAACAGGAAGACTTGTTAAGAGGCTAATTGCAACAATCCAGGTGAGAGCTGATGATAATTCAGACCAGAGAGGGTTTTCATTGTGCATATATTTTGAAAGTTAAAGGCAACAACAAAATTTCCTGATAGATAGATGGAGTATGTAAGAGAGGCCAAACTATCTGAGGTTAGCAGCAGGAAAAAATGTGATAGAGCAGATGCTGGAAGGCACAAGTTTGGATATTTTGAGTTTTAATTTGGATATTTGAGATTTGAGATGTCCATTAATGAGACACTAAATAAACCATGATTTATACCACTGTGAAGATTAAGGGGAGAGACTAGGAAATTACAGCATATGAATGATGATGATATCATTAAAAGCATAAATATAGCCAGAAAAGAAAAGTTATCTAAGGACTATGCTGGGGCTTCAAGGTTAAGATGTTGGAGTGTGGTATGGTGGGTGCACACCTTCCTGTAATCCCAGCACTTGGGAAGCTAAAAGGAGGAGGGTTGGGAGTTTGAGCTTGAACTACACAGCAAGACACTCTCTAAAAAAATAATTGGTTTTAATTGAGAGGATTTCCGGTCTGAATCTTCACAGATGACACCATTTATTGTATTGTCATGTGGCAAAATGGTGAACAAGCTCCCTTAGGCTTCCTGAAGAAGGGCACTAATCACACTCATGAGCACCCCTCCCTTTTAGCCTAATCACCTCCCACAGGGTCCAACTCTTCCTAATACAATCACATTGGGTTTTAATATATGAATTTAGGGAAGACATAAACATTTAGAAAGTATGAAATGGTTGCCTAGAACGATCAGCGAATGAATGTACTGGGTAGATCTAGAATTGCCATTAAGAGTCCCTTTGAACAAAAATAATTGCAGGTAAATCTACTGACTATTACGTCTTAAACATCTCTAAAAGGTTTACACATAACCATGTGTAAGCAGACCCACCTGTTAAGATAAGAAAACTTGAAAAATTGTACTTTCTTGCAGCCATGTTGTAAACACTGTTGTCAGGATATGCGAAGCCAGGCTCCTTGACTTCCGACTCTGGGCTCTTTTTTGCTGCATAATGAAATATGTGTTGATTGACTGAATGGATGAAGGTTAAACTAAAGAAGAAAAGGCAATCAATCAATGCCTCCATTGACTGTGGCTTTCTGTTAAGTAATTTTGATGATCTAAGTTTTATGTTCCAAATCTTATACACAGGTCCATATGTGAAGGAGGAGCTTGCAGAAGTAGAAACGTAGCCTAGACATCTGACAAAATTAGCTCTGAATCCCAGCTTTTTTTTCCCCCTCACATGTTCTGTTATCCTAGCCAAATAACTCAAAATTTCTCTAAGCCTCAGTTTTCTCACTTTTAAAATTAGAAAAGCATATACCTTACAGAATGTATGGTGATTAATTGAATCATATACATAAACTCGCTGATAGAGTGCCAAATACTAAGTTCTCAGTAAAATTAGTTTTCCCTTCTCACTCTGATGAATAGACTTGCACTTGTAGTTTCACTCCAGGGCCGAAGGCTCTGCATTACCACAGTGAAGACTCTTATCCTTTCATAGAAGAACCTATCTTCATTTCTTCATCTTGAACATTTCTCCCTCTCTGCTGTCATCCTGCTCTCAGACACTAAGGCTTTCTAAACAAGATCCTGTGGTGACATAAAATGTATCCAACCCACATCAGTACTAATATTTTTCATTATTTACAGAATACTTTCTGTAACCAGCCCACATAGTTAAGACCTTACCTATTTAATACACTGTATTGCCCTTGGCCAACAGAGGAAAAATTAAGTTTAATGTTTCTAGACCAGTATGGCAATTAATTTCTGCCCAAGGCCAACTCAACACAGTAAAATAGAATATGTTTTTCCTAAGTTGACAACACAACTAAGGTTTTCAAATATTCAAACACACCACATACATGCACACACACACCCCAATACAAACACACACACACACACAAACACACACACCAATAAGAGCAGTGTGTTATGTGTCAATAACGGGGACAAAAAATAATAGTGAGTTTTTCAGGGTTCTGAAGTCATCTAAACAACCTTCTAAAGACATCCAAAACTCTCATTCCTCTCTCTCCCTCTCCCTCTCTCTTTTCTTCTCCGGTACTGCGTGTGAACTCAAGAGCCTGGTGCTCGCGAGGCAGGTGCAGTACCACTTGAGCCATGCCTCCAGTCCAGTTTTCTTTACTCTTTCCTTTAAAATTCTTATCATTCTGAACACCAGTGCTTAATCACTTGCTAAGCTTCAGTTAATTCTGAAAACAATAGAGTGACAAAAAGCTAACACACGGGACCCCCCCCCAATTTTACATTTATAGACTTTAATTAAAATCTCAGCCTTTTTCATAGTTTGGATGAACTGGAAGCTACTTCGACTGTATACTGCTAACGACAGTAGTACAAGAACTAACCCTAAACTTTGAGAGCCCTGGGAAAAACCATTTCTAAACAACTTGTTCTAAGATTTATCGTTTCCTTGTTGTTTTTGGCCTTGAACTCGGGGACTGGAGGCTGTCCCGAGCACTTTTGCTCAAAGCTAACAACACTCTTGCTTGAGCCATAGCTCCAGTTCCAGCTTTTCCTTGTGGGAAGGGGAGTAGTGGGGGGCTGGTTAATTGGCGATAAGAGTCTCCTGGACTTTCCTGCCCAGGCCGGCTTCAGCCTCCGGGGTAGCTGGGATTACAAGCATAAGCCACGGACACCCGGTTTTTTTTTTTTTTATTTGTGAAGATACTGTACAGAGGGGTTACAATTACATGGGCAGGATAATGAGTACATTTCTTACCAAGCATTGCAGCCTCCTCCTTT